>NC_081566.1:62981525-63124844 GCF_022355385.1 Mustela nigripes
GCCGGGGGTGCTGGGTCCCTCTGCCGTGATTGCCTGTGGCTGCGGCAGGGGCTGCCACGTGGGGCCATGGGTGCCTCTTGTCTTCTTCCTACCCCCACGCCCACACTAGCAGGAGCGTGGAGGAGACACTCAGCGCATTGTACTGGGTGAAAGACAGGAGTCCCCGAGGAGTCTCCGGGCCCGTGGCCCCGGGGGACACAGGGGCAGAAAGCAGCACACAGCTCGTGTAGACTGTGCCCAGGCCCTGGGAGTGGGCTCGAACAGCTGCATGCTGGGGGTCACTCGGCCAGCCCCCGCCCGTCTCACTGCCCTCCAGGTCCGGCTGCAGCAGTTACTGCGGGGGGAGACCTGGCCTGCACAGAGCACAGAGCTGGATGCTGGTCAAGGCTCCTCAGTCTGTCCTGCCTGAAGTCTGCCGTAGACCTGCTCTGTGACATCAGCCCATGGCCCTGGTCCCTTCTGTGGTCTCAGCCCAGAAACAAGAGGGCGCAGCCAAACGGTGGGACGCATCCGGTTTACCGTTAAGGGGCCGTTTTGCCTTCCACATCCCAGGATTTGAAAGATTTGTGCACCACACAGGTCTTTTTCCTTTGTGAGGATTTCCCGCACGTGCTTGGACAGGCCCAGGTGAGGGACATTGGCTGAAGTCATCTCCAAGTCCCTTGGAGTCCCTGATGGGAATCTGGGCTCCTTTGATTCCTGCCTCCTGGCCCTGCAGTGCTGGTCCCTGTCACGTGTGCTGCTTGCTAACCGCGGGGGGAGGTCAGGCAGCAGACAGGAAGGGGGATCGCGGGGGGTCGCCCTTCCCACAGCACACCCTTGTGTGTGCTGTGCCAAGTCCATGTGCTCTGTGTGGCTTGCTCTCCCTTGTCGCCCTCCGCAATACCCGCCTCCCTTACACAGACCTGCGGGGAGCAGCCTTGGCTTCCCCCCGGCTGAGGGAAAGGCACCCAACCTTGTCCGAGCCTGCTCCGCCCTGACCTCCTTCTTCTCAGACTGTAGTAGAATTCCTTCACCCTTCCCACAACTGAGACTTTCCAAACCACTGGGACCACCAGCCTTAGTTTTGAACGGCCCAGGGCCACGGAACAGCTCATGTCCCCCGGACGTGGACGCTGCTACGGCCTCCACCGCCTTCCACCCAAGGAGCTGCAGAGCTTGGCCGGGTCCATCTTCTAAGGTCACCGAGAACATTCTTCAGTCTTCCCTGTCCCTCCCCAGCCCCTGGGCTCTCGCTGGGGATGGGGTCCCTGCCCAGACAGCAGGCAAAGGGCCCTGGGGGGGGAGGCACCCAACTCTCTGAGGACAGGCCACACACTGGCCCCCCTTACCTTCCCAGAGAAGCAGGCTCCACAGGGACCACAGGGCCATCCTTCTCCCGAGAGGCCAGCAGACTCCTTCAACAACCCAAATCCAGAACATCTGGGGTCAAGTGGGTGTGCGGAAGAGGCTGTGGTCCTTCTGGAAAGTCCCATGTTCCAAAGGAGGAATCTTTGACTCAGAACTGGATGCCCCGAAAATGAAAGTCTCCAGAGGAAAGTGGAAGTTGGCCCCGGCCTGGCGGGGCTTTATCAGGAGTGGATTCTTGTAAGTCAGCCTCTTCCATGTGCCCGTGGTTGGCCAAGGCCGTCGCCGGCAACAGATGCCTCAACACAAGCCCACATCCTCCGTTTGGATCCGCCAGCCTTCTCTGGATCCCACCGGCCCCACGGCCGGCTGCTTTCCTGCCGTAGCCACAGGGAACCCTCTAGATTGCAGTTCCCTGTGTTACTTCTCTAAAATTCTTCCGCACCTCCCACTGCCCTCAGAAAACAAAAGACAAAACCCTCAGCTTGGTGTACAAGGCACTCCTAAGTTCAACTCCGGTCTGCTGGCCCGAGCTGGGCTCCCCAGTCCGCTCTCTGGCCATGTGAAGGCAGGACGGCCCCTCTGGGGAGCACCCACGACACCCCACGCTCTGTGCTCGCTCTTCCGGCAGGTGTGCTGCTCCATCCGGTCCTCAGGACCAGGGACCGGGCACGCCACGGCCGGCCAGCTCCCACTCAAGCCATCCCGAGCCCCATGCCGGCCAGCTCTCCGCCCTCGGCACACTGTCTCGTGGTGGTTTTCTGGTCTCCACGGACTGCTTGCCAGCAAGGTCTTCACCTACCTGTGCCTGTGTTCCCCTTGGCGCTCGGCATACCGTGGGTGTTTCCTAAACATTTGCAAACGAGAGCGTGAATTCTAGACTTCTTGAGGGTCTTACTGATTTGAACCCGGAGCGAGGTTAGCCCCTTGCAGAGGTCATGAGCGAGAGCTGGGGTGGGAGGCTCGCCCCGGGGAGCCTGGGCCCCTTTGCCGGCGCTGCCCCTCCTCACCCTGCATCTCTTCTCACTTCCAGTTACACGGGCCTGCTTGAGTCAGGGGAGACTCTGCAGCAAGACCAGGGGAACCCCCAAGAGACACGCCAGGCTCGTGGTGTCTCGTCCCGCGGAACTCCTGACCTCGGCTCGGGACCCGGCCAAGAGCTCGTGGTGTCTTGTCCCGCAGAACTCCTGACCTTGGTTTGGGACCCGGCCAAGAGCGAGGCAGGCACAGTGGCAGGAGAGCTGGGGGACCCTGGGTTAGGCTTCCTGCTCTCCAGGGCCTCACAGCCCAAGTGTAGAAACAGGGTATGCCTGGAAGGAAGGCCCCCGGCAGAAAAGCACAGCTCTTGCAATGGGCAGCGGGGTCTTCTCGCTGCAGAGGGGGTGGGGGAGAGATCCCTGTGAATGCGGGCGGGGGGCACATCCCCCAAAGTGGGCTTTGAGCTGCACCTTGCTGGTAGGCATGAATTGGACAGGCAGAGAGAAGGGGAGAGCCAGGGGCTGGGGCAGGTTCTGAGCAGGAAGTAGAACCGAGTGGGTACAGCTAGATGGGGGAGTCCCAGGTGGGCTTCTGGGGTGATGAAGGAGCGAGGGGAGGAGCCCGTAGGGCTGCAGTGGGTGGGAATGGAAAGGGAGGTTGAGGGTTTGCTCATAGAGGCCTGGAATACTGGCCTAGGGACTAGGCTTTTGTTTTGGGGACAGCAGCTCTCCGCCTTGCGGGACTCAGCCTCGGAGACTCTGGTTCCGTGGGGCTGGGACAGGGCCCGGGAATCTAGTCTGGCCCGTGCTCCGCTCCAGGTGACTCTGCAGCTGGTGGGCCGAGGGAAGGCTCTGAGAAGGTCTGCTCAAAGGGAGGGGCTGTGGCCCGCTGTGAGCCGAGCGTAGCTGGCGGGAGGAAAGACAGCGTGCAGGGCAGGTTGGCCGAGAGAGAAGAGGCAGGAAAGCCTGGGTAGCGGCCGTTGGGGTGGTCTGACTGGAAGAGGAAGGAACTATTCAGAGTAGAGAGGAAGGGACAGAGCGGAGTCAGGGGCAGAACTGGGCGCCATCTGGCTTCACGGTGAGAGGCCGGGGGGCGGGGGTCCCACCCATGACCCCGCTGTGAATCCGTCCTTTTTGTGTCAGGTGTTTATTGAGCATCTACTTCTGTGCCAGGGGCTGGGGACCCAGAGATGAAAGGCCTGGCCCTGCCCTCAGGGAGTCTGCAGTTTGGGTGAGGAGACGGGGAAGGTAACCTGCTAATTACAGTCCGTGGGGCAAGAGTGCAGGTAAGGGTTTATTTAGGATGGGGTCTGGCGCTTAGTCAGCTTTTAAAAAACCCTTAGCCATCGGGACTAACTGGCCAGAGAGGGCAGAGCGGAGGGCAGGTCCACGCAGAGCAAGGGGGCTCGGGTGGGAGCAGCCCCCTCCCAGACTGTCCCAGACCGGAAGCTCGTGAGGGCACGTCGGCACCCCGCCTGGAGCCAAGGACAGGCTTCCCAATGGGGGAGCCCTCCGAGCCCGCGGAGAGGCGGATGGCGTGATGCTGGGCTGGCAGGCCTGGGACCGGAGGGTGTGGAGGCAGGAGCTGGGCCCTTGGGGAGGAATGTGGGCAATATAGACGCGGAGTTCCCGCAGAGAAGACAGTGGGGGGCCACTCTCCCTCCTAGTGGACTGGGCCTGCGCAGGGTCCGTCCAAGCAGGGGCGGAGCTGCCATCGTCCCAGCCTCGCATCCCACCTCACGCCCTCCTCCTGGAGGGGGCTTCCAGGGACCTGGGGAAGGGGGAGGAGGTTGGTGAGGGTCCGCAGACATCCTCCCTCCGCAAAGGGAAGAAGATCTCCAGGCTGTGTGAACTGGAGAGAGACGAACAGGGCAGCTCAGGATGGACAAGTCTGCGGGGACAGGCTCCCCCCGCTGCGGATCACTGGCTCGGAGCATAATAATTACCCCGCCACCAGACGGTGCACTGGAGTCACTGGGCTGGGAGTTCAAAGGCACCACTCCCACATTCCTTAATTAAGAGAGCAGCCGGCAGCGGGGCCCTTCTGGAAGCCAGGGAGTCGCCGTGGTTCGGGGCTCCGGCTGCCTGGGCCCCTCTCCCCTAGCCCCCCTCCGCCGTGGGCAGGGGCGGGAGCAGGTGTGCCCGGAGGTCGCGTGTGCTGCCTGCGCTCCATTCGGGGCCAGTGGAATCGGGGTATCCTGCCCACTCACGCTTGTCCTTGATTCTTGGACTGGCTTGGGGACAGGCTGGGGCCACACCGAAAGACAGGAGAGATGCAGGAGGGACAAAAAGTGAGACGGGAGAGAAGGGGGAGAGCGGGAGAGCAGGCAGAGCTTCCGACAGGAAGGGAGGGCACCCAGCAGGCTTCCCGGGAGGAAAGGGGGCTCCTCTGAAGGGTGGTAAGGGGTGGGGGCTGAGAGGCCAGGGGGATCCCCACCGAAGCCACATCCACATCTTTATGTCTACATTTATCTCCTCGGTTCACGCAGAGAGGACCACCTGCCCGCACGGTCTGTTGCCAGACGCCAGGCCACCGGGCACCAGCTGGCCCCAAAGGCTGCCCTGGGTGCGGCAGCCCGTGCACACCACTTCCCCATCGGCCAGCTCTGGCAGCAGAGGTAGCTCCCGCATGCGTGAAAACAGGGAGCCCGACCTCCCCTGAGATGCCACTCTCATGCCTGCACTCATGGCCCTGAGCCCGAGTGCCCACAGCACCTGCCGTGCCCGCCCTTGTCCTGGCCTTGCTGGGGATGCGGAGAGAGAGGAGCGCTTGATCTTTGATGCGTGAGACCAAGGTGCACCCAGCAGGAGAGGGGAAGCAGGAGACAAGAAACAGCCCTGTAGAGGCTGGGTGGGATGGTCCGAGGCTTCGTAGGGTCTGCATTGGAGGCAAAGACACACTTTCCCAGGGAGCTGAAGGCAGGCTGCGTACAGGAGGCAGACCACCACCCCGAGCCCCGCAGAGGAAGGAGGGAGGAGCTGTCGTCTCCCTCACTTGCTCAGCAAACCTCTGAGGAACCTGCCCCCTGGGCCCCTTCGGCTGCGAGCAGGTGCAGCGTGGGAGGGGCCTGCTCAGCCCGGGAGCGGGGGAGCACAGTGGTGAGGGTCTGTGCCAGCAGTGAGGACGGCGATGGGAACCTGCGTTCAGGACGCAAGACATCCTGGTGTTGGATGAGAAAGCCTGGGTCTGCCTTGTCCTGTGCGTCTCGTCTGTGGTTCCTGCCCCCAAGGTCCGTACCAGTGGATGCTGGTTTAGGTAAAAATGTCAAAGACCTCATTTTCTAGCCAAATCTCAAATAAACCTGGAATGGAAAGAAATCCCAACCTCTGCAAACTGCCTGGCGCATGCTCCATTTTTGTGGTGTGTCTCTGAGGTGTTGAGCCAAGGACAGGTGTCCAAGGGCACCTCTGGACGCCGCGGTCCTATGGATGGTCAGACCCAAGGCGGCCAGCAGAGGGCAGCCGTGAGCCCCCCGGTGTGCGCCCCCCTCTCCCCACAGGCGCAGCAGCACGCAGGCGGGCCGGGCTCTCAACCCTGCACAGAGCCCTTTCTGTCCTGTTTACCTGGGAAGTGATGTGGACCCCCACAGCCCCGGTCCCTGCGTCCCTAGAGCAGGCTGACAACTGGGCGCTGCTGGAGGAGCGTCTGCTTTTGCTCCGACTTGGAGAGGAACTAAGAGTGCGGAACCTTTCGGGCGGTGGTGTCTGCAGGGTCTGTCCCTGGGGCCCCGGGAGAGTCTTGTTTTCTTCGCCACCAGTGTCCTAGGGTCCTCCAGGACCAGCAGCGGGTTCCTGCTCTGCGCACCGGCGAGGGCCCTGGGACCCGCTGTGCTGCTGTCAGGCCGGCGGGGGAGAGTCTGGGGACTCCTCTGAAACCTCTGCTTTCTCTACCTGCTTTTTGCGGATTTTCTTTTTCTTCCATTTTCTTAGTTACTGTTCATTAAAAAAAATCATAGCCCATTCTTTTCTAAGCTAAGAGGAAAGGATGCTTTCGCTGTGCAAATACACGCGGAGGTGGGGGAGGGGTTCTGGGGAAGACACAGAGAGGAGAGGCCAGACACAGGTGTGCACGTGTGTGTGCGCACGTGTGTGTGAGCGCGTGTGTGCAAGACTGTGAGTCGGTGTGTGTAGAGGATAGGGCTTCTCACCGGTGTCAAAGGAACTGTTTTTCTTTATTTTGAATCCATTGTGGAACTATTCTTTTGTAGAATATGATAAAAGCCATTTACTAAAAGAAGAAATAAAAAGAGACATCCAAAGGATGAGCCCTACTTTTTACGATTGTATTAAACAAACAAAATCACTCTGTGAGATTGCTATAAAATCCACTTATCCTGCCCTGCATTGGTAAGCACCATCCACAGACAGGCCCCAGTGTCACTGGTGTGGGGCAGGGGGCAGGTGGTGCGAATGCTCCAGGAAGAGCTGGTCGGGGGGGAAGACTGGCAGGGCCAGCTCCTTCCTGCTCCCCATCATCGCTGTCTCCTTCAGGAGCTGTCCTGCCTTTGACTTGACTCTTTATAAGGGGCCAGCCTGTTTACAGAGGGCGTGGCCAGGCTTGGCTTCAGCAGGTGCTTCCTGATGGACCAGTGAGGACCCTGGGCTTCTACATGATCTGGCCTGTGCTCCCCAGCCTGATAGAGGAGGTGAAGGGGAGGGCCCTGATGTTTTCTGTACCCGGACTGGACCGGTGATGAGAGAGATGGGGAGGAAGCCGAAGCCGAAGAGGCTGGGGAGGAGGCAGTCTGATGGCGGGTGGGAAGCTGGGAAATGCCAGCGCGGGTTGTCTTAGCAAGTTCTCTGGGTCCTCTCTCCTATCCCGTGATGTTCCCAAAGGCGAGTGGATGAAGGTAATCCCATGACGTGTCTTTTGGAGGCAGACCAGGCTTTCTAAACTTTAATGTGTTTATAGACCAAACACAGCAGAGCGAACTGCAGGCCGAGGGAGATGCAGGTTCCCCACGGAGCTGGGAGCCTGATGCAATGTGGGACTTCATCCCAAGACCCTGAGCTGAAGGCAGGTGGCTAATGCCCAAGCCACCCAGGTGTCCCTTATGTCCCTTACAGATCTTCTTTAAATGTGGATCATGAACAGACACTTCTCCAAAGAAGACATCCAAATGGCTAATAGACACATGAAAAATTGTTCATCATCACTAGCCATCAGGGAGATTCAAATAAAAACCACATTGAGATATCACCTTACACCAGTTAGAATGGCCAAAATTAGCAAGACAGGAAACAATATGTGTTGGAGAAGATGTGGAGAAAGGGGAACCCTCTTCCACTGTTGGTGGGAATGCAAGTTGGTGCAGCCTCTTTGGAGAACAGTGTGGAGATCCCTCAAGAAATTAAAAATAGAGCTTCCCTATGATGCTGCCATGGCACTCCTGGGTATTTACCCCAAAGATACAGATGTCGTGAGAAGAAGGGCCCTGGGAGATGCAAAGGCACAATTCTGAGTTCCCTCCGAGAGCAGGCTGGACAGTGGGGGTAGAGAGTCTGAGAGAAAGAAAGTCAGTGGAGGCTGCCGGAGGTCTCAGGCTGGTGTTTTTATGAGGCTGATTCACAGGTCTGGACAGGGCTGATTGTTAGAGGATGTTTCCTTTGAAAAATATCCCGGAGGGTAGGTAGAGTGCCCCCCGGGCATCACAACCTCGGAGGAAGCAGGGTCAGAGAGGAGAGGTCGCACCCCTGCATGGAGAGGGCCCAGACTCACCACTCAGGCTGCTTTTCAGGAGAAGGAAAAGCTGGTAACTTTGGCCACACGCTGTGCCAGACGCCGGGGCCGGGGAATTCAAACACGACGTCGACTTGACAGCGCAGTGCCGAGCCCAGCGACCAGCGTGTAGCTGGATGACCAAAAATCCTCTCTGCCTAACTCTTTGGTGTCTGACATTCTTTGCGACCGTCCTGCAAGGGCTGAGACTATGACGTCATAGTATCATATATAGATGAGGTGACTGAGGCTGGAGAGGGACTTCTCCAAGGTCACACAAGGTAAGGGGTAGGGACCGATTCTTAATCCAGGTTTACCTGCTTTTTCTTGGGCATGCTGCCTCTTGGAAAGCAGGTGCTTCCAGAACATTAAAAATTAGCTCCTAGGATAGGGATTGGGTCATGGGGTTGATGCCTGGCGCCCAAGAAATGTTCATTATCTCTGACAGCAAGAAGGCAGCAGGATCACTGGCGGGATTGGCGGGAAGGGAGCTTCCTATAAAACCAGCAGGGCATTCACGGAAATTCCGAGAGGCTCCTGGTTGTTAAACACCCCCCCCCCCCCCCCGCACCCCCACCCCGTGCTCATTCGTCAGGGCTGTGTTTCTGGGCCGCCATGTGCCGAAGAGCTCCGGGAATTCGACGGACCTCTGTTTCACGTGGGGTGTGACAACGGGTCGTAAAACGGACGAACTGCCGTGGCACACCTAGGCGAGTGGTCCTTGGACGTGGGCCCCTTGCATGACGATACACGGGGCTAGTGACACCATAGTTGGCCCAGATGTTTTGAAAATTGCCTTCGGAGATACAGCCTGTTACGTATCTTTGGTGGCGGCACGTGTTTCGTTTGTGGGGGGAGTGGACATGCTCTCCGGGGGTGGTTAAGCGTCGTCCAGACCTGGGTGTGGAGAACGGAGCGGTTGAACTCCCGTTTTTCTCGTGAAGCTTTGGAAAGGGGCCTGAAGGTTGTTTTCTGTGTGACATTCATTCTCAAGGTTCTGTGCCTCGGAGTTTCGGAGAGAAGCGGCCCAGGAACGCCCAGCAGGAGCCCAACTTTCCTGAGAGACAGGCTCCTTACGACAGGGGACTAGTGCCGCTGCTCCCAGGCTGGCAGTGGGCGTTGGGCCGGGGAGCGTGGGCCGGGCCGCGGCAGAGCCTCTCCACGAAGAGGGATGTTCTTTCCCTGCGAGAGGCTGCTTCCTCTTGGGGATCTTTCCCCAGCGACTGCTCCCCACCACCTGGTCTGCGGCTGGGAGGGAGACAGCTCTGCTGTCTTGAATGCTGTGACCCGGGAACAGACACAGCCGTGTTCCTGAGGCCAGGTGAATGGCTGGGCCAGGAGGAGGGGGCTTTACTGCAGGTGCAGAGGTGGTGGCGGTCACACACCTTCGGCTCCTGGTCTGCTGCTCCAGCTGCCTCTCCGCCTAGCCGCGGACCTGCCCCCATCTTTCTCCTACTGTGCAGATACGCCTTGAAGCAAGGCAGCCGGCAGGGACACCCCCCCCACCACACACACCTGCCAAAAACTAGAGGGAAGGTTTGTTGCCCAAAGACAGCTAGAAGGGGACAGGAAGTTGGAGGCTGGCCCGAGCCCTAAGTGGGGGCTGGTGAAGCAGGGCAGGGGTCCAGGGCTGGGACGGCTAGCCAGGCCTTTCAGGTAGCCTGGCTAGGGAGGAGCACTTGGACTGCGTGGCGGGGTGGTCTTTCTCACAGAGTAGCCGGCCCAGCTCCTGAAAGACTCATCGCACCGTCCTTACCGGAAGGAGCTGCCGACTTGAATAAGTAAACGTAGCTTTGGCGGTCTACGACAGCAACCACTTTCTCCCCTGGCAGGTGGAAAGTAAGAATGAGACCCCTGGGTGGGCGGAGGGGAGAGGCTGGGGCTCGCTTGAGTCTCTGTCGGTGGGTTTGGAGAATCAGCTGGCACCAGAAAGCTTCGGCATCGGCAGCCCTGAAATGGGGCCTGAGGTGAAGAAAGGTTAGAATAGGAGCACATGGAGAGCTACCCAAGGTGACTGCTGTGAGAGCCCCCCACCCCCCATTCCTGCTTCATCGTCATGGCCGGACGGGAGCGCGGGAGGGTCCGGAATCCGTGTAGACCAGAGGGAGAATGTCCCGAGCCCCACGAGGTATCAGCCCAACGCGTTCGTAGCACGTGGATGTCGTCTCCTTCGCTGAAAGACAGTGACCCCAAGAGGGAGACACTTGATGACTCTTAGAGTGAACGGGCCCACGTCACAGAATTAGGAGACAGCAGTGCTGGGAGAAGCCATGGCTCCGTGCTCTCCGCCGTGTTTCCTTCCTGAGGAGTGAATGTCCACCGAGCCCTCCTTGGTCCCAGGACGGGACAAGAGGGTGCGCGCTCAGGGCACAGAGACGGGCACTGGGTTCTCCTCCTTCCTTTCCTCTGCTCAGCAGAGCTCTGGTCCGACGGAGCTGGTGGCCTGGGGTTGTCCTGGCACAGTCGACAGCCACAGAGTGTCTCGCAGACGTGAAGGACTCCGACGTGCACCACCTTCGGCCGGTGAGTTCCCGTGTTTGATCCTCCCTTTCAGGTCCGGGTGTGCGGTCTGGCTTTGTGCATCTCTGCGTGACTGTGGGTGTGAGACAGTGTGTGTCCGCGCGTGTGTGTGTTTTGGAAGCGGTTAGAGTCCCTCCGTGGGCTCCTTTGTGTGACACCCGAAGAGAAGTTCCTCCTCCCGCCCAGCACCCGAAGAGGAAGCAGCTGGTCCTTTGAGATGCTCTTTAGAGGCTGGGCTGCCTGGCATAGGGACTCAGCCGCCAAGAAAGTCACAGAGGTCACTGACCGGTTTTTCCCCAGGGTCTGAAGTACACCACAAGTGCAGTGGCGGCGACCAGCACACCAGGCAGGCTCGCAGATAGACAAGGAGCCAGCCAGGGGCTGCTGGTGATGGCAGACAAGCCCCGAGGACCCACGGGTGAGGTGGGGTGACCACGAGCACTGAGGACGGAATTGAGAAACGCACCCCGGACGGGCGCGGAGGAGGCAGGATGGCTGGCACCAGGGGGAACTGCGTGGCCCAAAGGAAGTTTGTAGACGGAATGAGGGTCGTCCAGGGGACACCAGCTCGGGCAGGCAACACCGCTGAGGACCATGGACCCACCCCTGCCCCCTGTGGAGCTCTCCCTTCCCCTCCAGGTTCAGTGCACAGATGCCCAAGCAGGGTCCATGCTCCCTCGCACAGTGCAGGGGGTGGGGGGTGGGGCACAGAGCGGGAGACCTGACCCCTGCCTGCTTCCTGGGGCTCAGAGCCCGGGTGGGGGACAAGACAGACCATTCAGGGAGAGCGTCCTGGGTTCACTTGTCTCATTGGAGACATCGTTCTCGGCCTGGCAAGAGTAGCTCGCTGCATCCTGCTCTGACGTCACAGGGAAGGGGAAGGGGGCGGCTCTTCCGTGGGGAGCCCCCCGGCTCCCCAGGATCTCCCCATTCGGGTGGAATGACTACCGGATCGGAGGGGAGCCATTCTGGGTCTCACGGAGGAGCTCCCCTGCGTCCCCCACAGTGAGGCCTGTGGACCTGGGTCTCAGGATGAGCCGAGGCCACAGGAGTTGGGCAGCAGGCGGGGTGGGAGGCTCAGCTCTACTTAGCCAAGCTCCTGGCCCCTCCTCCCCGGGACCCCTTTCTAAGGGCCCTGGGTTCCCATTACCTGAAGCTCAGACCCCCGGGGAGTGTCTCCCTTTCCTCCCCACTTACCTTGTTCCCTCACCTCCAGCTGGGGGCTCTGTTTCTGGACCTGCTACCCTCTGCGGTGGCCTGATACCAGTAAAGCCCAGAGGCTCCCTCCCGGGTTTCTGGGAGGCAGAGCTCTGAGTGGGGACCCTGGGTCTGCGAGGTGCGGCCATCTTTGTGAAGGAGAAGAGGAGTCCCGAGGCCGACCTCCGGGGGTGCAGCTCCGTCTGGCATCTCAGGGTCGGCGGGCTCCCCTCACGGCGCTTGTCCTGAGGTGGGAACAGCTCTGGGGAGAAGCAGGCCCAGGCTCAGCGGGGACTCCTGAGTCCTGAGTTCTGAGTCCCCAGGGGCAGGGGTGTAAGTTGGGACATGTCCCAGGCCACAGCCCCGTGTCCCATGGGACACTGTCTTTGTTCCCCAGGACCCACCTCTCAGCTGTACCCCACACCGCCAGAACCAGAGCCAGAGGGTCTTGTCGGTCATCCGGTCTCCAGAGGGCAGGGTCTGGCCCAGGGTCTCTGGGACTGAGTGGCTGGGCTGGTTCAGGATGCTTCCACGGCCCAGGGCATCCCCCTCCTTCCCTGGGTTCCAGATGTGCCCCATGGGGGTGGGCATTTGGACAGCGTGGTGGGCATCTCAGGGCTGTGTGATTGGCCCAGCATTCCGGGCCGGCAGGAGAGCTGCTGGCCTCTAGGGACCAGATCCCTGAGCAGCACCCCAGCCCCCACTCCCCCGACCCCTGGAAGCTGGTGACTTGAAACGTGGTCGTCTCTGACCTTTGTGTGCCTGGGTGCGGGAGGAAGCTTGCCTTCCCAGTGCAGCTGTACTGGCCGTTGCTTTGCAGTGTCGCTGTCCCCATGGGCAGAACCTGTTTGGCCTTTGGGTCATGGAGTGATTTCCCGTCTTTGTAGAACGTGGCCAGGGACAGAGCTCCATTCCTCCATCGTGGCACTGCAGACTCAGGATGTTGCCCTCAAACATGGGGTTGGCAAGGTTCGGAGGTACAACCAGCCTGTGAGACCCAGGAGCGGGTCCCATCAGCTCATTTTCTCCCTCCATCCCCTAGCCTCAGGCCTCCCCTGGGGACAGACGTTCCCGGACAGCACCTGCACGGCCGCTCCGTCCCGGGCCTTCGTGCCAGACCGCGGCAGGTCTCCACTGTCCTTCCCTCCTCCTCCTCCTTCCTCTTCCCTGCTCTTCTAGACCCTCCCCTCCCCTCTCCTCCCCTCCCCTCCCCCACTCTTCCCGCGCCTTCTCTCTGGTCTTCCCTCCTACCTCCTCCGCTTCCAGCGGCCCTTCCAACATCGCCCAGCTTGGGTTCACTTACATTCTCTCCGTCCCTTGTTCCACCTCCTTCCTTCTACCCAGGTCTCTCCCCGCGGATGGGCTCCTCGCCGCCTGGCTGCCCCATGGCCACTCTGTGCATCTTCCCCTTCCGAGCACAGCGGCACACAGCCCACCAGCCGGAGGCCGGAGGGGGGGGACGTGGGGCGTTCCCCTGCCTGGGCTCGCTCCTGCTTCCCTTGTCCGCGCCCCCAGGCCAGGCTCCCATCCCTGCACCGGATTTCGCTTCCACCACCGTCCTGGGGAGGGGCCGTCCTGTCTGTCCTCCTTCCTAAAATGCATTCTATGGCCTGATGTGGACAAAAGACAAGGTCCCAGGGGCCCAGCACCTTCTGCAGGGCAGTCCCAGGCCGGCCTGTCCCCAGGCCATACTTCTTTGACAAGCCAGACGCCGCTGGTCCCAGGCAGCCTCAGGAGCCAGGCCTGAGAGCTGAGAGCGATGGTGGGGAAAGGGTGGGAGCCCCAGCACAGCCTTTGCCTGGGTCTCTCTGGGCCCTTAGGACCCCCTTCCAGCCCCGCCGGAGGCTCACGCAGAACTGAAGGTTGAGCCTTGCTTTTGCCGCTGCTCTTTCTAGCAGCGTGGACCATGGGTTTGCGTCCTGCCCAGCACCCCTCACCCCAGCCTGGCACCACAGAACGTGTCCCTGGCCGTCAAGATGTTCATCGGCGAGCGTTTTTCCTACTTGACAGGAAGCTCCGTGGAGGTCAGGGGGGACTGGAAGACAGAGGGAGCTGAGGGACAAAGCTGCCTTCTCTGAACACACAAGGGACAGAAGGGAGTCCGGGGCCTTGGTGAATGGAGAACCTAGGACTTTAGAGCCACTTGGAGAGGAGGAGACAGAGGTCGGTTCCATTTACAAGGGAATAAGATGAGGCCCAGAGCCATGTGCTGGGAACCGAATCACCTAGAATTACTCTCAGCCCGAGACCATTGGGGTCCCAGGTCCCATTTCTGCCTGGGCACCAGCCAGGACTCCTGAGCAATGGGCCTAGTTGGCTGTTCTGAAGATGTTTCCAGGGGACCCAAGGGCCCATCAGTTAAGCTTTGGGCCAGAGTCATATCTGGAGTTGGAAGAGACATATATAAGACTCACCGGTTTGTCCAACACAGGGAACTGTAAGAGAACAGAGTGATAGAATTAGGGTAAGCAGCATGAAGAACTTCTTCACAAGGAGGCCTGTCACCTCGGGAATGGGTGCTTATATCCATTCAATAAACCAGCCACCCAGTCCCCTGGGCACCTACTTGTTCAGCCACCCAAAAACTCAGCCACCTAACCACCCAGCTACCCAGCCACTGAGCTACTGAGCCACTCAACCACCCAGCCACCCAAACACCCAGCCCCACAGCTCCCCAGGCCCCCAGCCACTCCGCCCTCCAGCCACTCCGCCCTCCAGCCCCCCAGCCACCAGCTTTTATGTTGGACCCAGTGCCTAGAAGCCTCTGCCTTATCTCAGTACAAATGTCACAGCTTGAGGTCTTTCTGGGACCCACAGTTGAAAGAATCCTCCTCAATCACTACTACAACCCCCACTGTGTTATCATCAGAGCACTTGGCTCTGTTGAAGTTATCTTATTCTTTAAATTGCCCACTTGTTACCCCCCACCCCATCCCCACCACCCCGTCTAGAATGTAAGCTCCGCGAGAGCATGGACTCTGCCTGTCTTCTTCACAGTCATGTCACCTGCGCCTGGGGTCTGTGCCAGGAATAGTCTGTGTTCCACAAGCCTCTGTTAACAAACACTCGCAGGCTTTCCTCTGTGCCCAGCCACGTGGGACAGGGCACACGAAGTAGGAGACAGAAGAGTAGACCCTTGCAAGGGGCAGGGAGCGGTGTCCGAGCTCCTATCTGCACCGGCAGAACTCAGACAGTGAAGGCAGTCCATGCCGTCTGGTGGCCTGATCTGTCCACAGAGCCCTGGAGGGCCCAGCATGGAAGTGACAGCAAAGGAGGTGAGAAATCACGAAAGAATGAGGGACCCGGCCTGGCGGCTCGAGCAGTTGGGGGATGACAAACACGGAGCTTGCAATTCTTTATATGCGCTCCTAATGCTTCTAGGTGTCTGTCTGTCTGTCTTATTTATCATTTTGTTATTTTTTAGGATCTTATTTTTAAGTAATTTCTATACCTAATGCGGGGCTTGAACTCACAACCCTGAGATCAAGAGTCACACGCTCTCCTGAGTGAGCTAGGCTGCTCAGAGCAGAATTTTTATTTTTATTTAATTAAAAAAATTTTTTTTAAGTAGGGTCCATGCCCCAGTGTGGGACCTGAACTCATGCCTGTGAGATCAAGAGTCACATGCTCCCGCGACGAAGCCAGCCAGCGCCCCTAATGCTTTTAAATGAATGAAAGAGGAGCAAAAGTGGCCTGGGAAGGCAGCCCAAGCCACGGAATGATGGCGGATGGGGGATGGGCGGCGAAGTGGTGGGGACGAAGTGGTGGAGAGTGTTCTAGACTTTGGGGCAAGGCGTGAAGCAAGGAGAGGCACATGGCCAAGCACAGTCAGGCCAGCTGTCGCAGGCTGCATCCTTTGTGGGTGGAGACCGTCTCACTGGGGGCTCGAGATGTGGCTGTTTGGCATGTGACTCACACGACGTCACACTTGTTGTCCGCACAGCCTGGGACCCAGACAGAGGCTTTCAGCTTCACTTCTCTGCTCAGCTCGGGGCTAGCTCAGCCACAGGCTCTCGGCGTGTGCAGAAGGAGGAGTCTTTCTTGCCATCCCCCCCTCCACCTCCGCCTGGCCCCATCTATACACCTCTTTCCCTCTGAGCTTGGTGTAGTAGGAAGCATGCAGGATTTGGAATCCCAGGACCTGAACTGGACTCATGAACCCATCTCTTTCCGTGTGAACTTGGATGCACTGTTTGAATCCCAATAGCCTTCCATTCCCGATTCTTTCTACATGATAGGAACCACGATAGCCATTTCCTCCTTAGAGAGCGGTTGCTCAGAGTTTCACTCCCTGGAAACATGATTACTGCCTTCACGGAAAGCAGAAAGAAGGCCTGACCTCGGAGTGACTAAAACCTTGCAATGTAGTGATGCCCTCTTTCTTTCTTCTCTTTACTCGAAAAACACCTCTGCAGCTTCAAAGTGATGAGTAAACAGGGCTGAGGGCATGGAAGCCTACAAGGCAGAAGGCATCCAGAGAGCAGAGGGACACTCTGATGACCTGCTACTGTGAGAACTGGGAGCTGTGCCTGCAGACCCAGTGTCTGTGATGGAGACAGCTGGCTGTGGGGTACGCTGGGGGCTGATGGCTGCATTACAGTCCTCTTACTAAGGGGACCATGGACCCCAGTTTGTTACAGGCTGAAGATGATGTGGTGACACAGCCATTGCATAAGCCGCACAACAGAGTCCCGGACAATGGAGGCTGCAGCCCAGCCAAACTTGGTGCTACTCAGGCCGTGGTGTGGGGGAGGGGAAGGCCCAGCTCCTGGCCCACTGACCAGGTACATCCAAACCCAGCAGACCAGGATGATGAGCAGGGCTGAGAAATCATTCCCCACTCGAAGGGTCAGGAGACACTTATCTGAGAAAGGCACAATAGAGTAGGGACACAGTAGTCTTCAAATAGTCGATGAGTGATGCTTAAAAGAGGGGGAGAGACTTCAGGCAGAAGTGGGACTGATTCAAGGGAACGAGAGAGACCAGGGAAGCAGGTTTCAGCAAAGCATGAAGGACTAGCTCACAACATCTCGAGAACATTGGAACAGGCTGCTTTGCCAAGCTGTGGCTCCCATGGTGCTAGAGAGTGGTGGTGTTGTGGGAGCTCTGAGACACTTGGCATGGGTAGTGTGGGTCTACAGAGGGTGGGTTCCAGTTCTGGCACTGAACTTGCTAATGCTCAGCTCAGCAGAAAGTCAAGGTTCATCCCCTAAACTTCAAATATACCTTTAGTATACAGCCGTGGACCAGCACGTTCAGTGTCGGGGACCCTGGCCTCTCGAATCTGTGATTGTCAATAATAGTATTAGGCACCATTTGCTGTGTGAACATACCCCACCTGGCACTTGAAATGAATTTTATTTTCCTGTCTACTTGCTTAGAACCCGACCACAGCCCTGCTGGTGATATTGCAGTGGGACGGAGAAAGGAGCTCCAAGTGGATGTGGGTTTGCATCTCTCTGTTTTGCTCTTGCTAGCAGGGTGATTCTACGCAAGCTTCGTAACCTTTCTGAACCTCAATATCCTCAATTGTCTAATAGGGATTAAAAAAAGCCTGTCCTATGATTCTAAAGGTTAGATGTGATACACACTATAAAACAGGTCTTCAGTGCTTTCTTCTTGGTCTCTGCCCACATCTAAGAGGAAATAGCAGCTCTGCACTTAGGGAAACTCTGTTCCTCCACATCTAGCCCTGGGGTCCCAGCATCTTAGGCTAGTTTTCTGGGGTCCCCAAGCATCGAGTGTGACTCTGTTAGGTCTGGGTCCTCTACCACCCTGTCCCCTAGTCAGCCAGTTTTTCACTCTCTCCTCTTCATTTGCTTTCTTCCGCTCAGATCATGGAACCCAAGCTAGAAATCCCTGGGACTTTATCCATTCAAGTCCACCAAGGTCTGGTCCTTTTATAAGGTAGTGATTTGCCCTTAAAAGCCTTTCCTCTGGAGTATACCCAGGTACTAGGCCATCCTGATCCTGCCCTTGGTATGACCACTAGACTTTTTCACTTGTCCAAATGGCCATTCATAAACACACAGGCAACAGTGACCTGGGGGAGAAGGAAGAACACTGAGTAGAACAAGGGTCTTCCTCCCAGGGTCAAACTCCCACAAACTCTGTCTAGGAAGAGATCATATTTAGGAGTGGTTTTGATTTTCTGGCTCAATGAAAACAAACAAACAAGCAAACTACTGGGACCAAGTTTAAAACAAAAAGTAAATTGACTCAGAAATTGTAAATCGAAGTAAAATGTATGCCGAGACTTGTGCCTTCTGTGTAGCGGGTAATAGTGGCTGAGACTGAGTTGAGTCTGGGGGGACTAGTGACCCTCTCCCCACCCCCATAATTCTCTGTTATTGGAGGAACAGGTTTTCCATCACTGGAAGGGGTGACTGGTCCTGGGGAGATGGTCAAAGAGAGAGTTATAGAACAGGGAGAATGGATTTGATCCTTCAAACCATCCCCAAGGACCAGTCAGACCAAAACAAACCCTCCACCTCATCCCCAACAGAGAAAGGACACAGGCAGAAGGGGGAATAGCCAGTTTGTAAAAGGCTTTGAACACTCAGAGCAAAACCTCTTGACCAGAGGAGGAGGCTGGTCATGGTTGACTGCTTCTAAGAAAACACTGAGGCTTCATAACAATACATCTTTTTGTAAAAGCCCATTCCCTATTTCTGAGCAAAATACACAGAACTGCCTTTTCCCATTTCCCTGATCCTTCCAGCTTACCCCCTACCCAAAGCCTTCTTTCCTTCTATAACTTCATTTTCCTTTTGAGACAGCCTGATGAGTAGTTAAATCTTATTTGTTGGGGTAAACATGTCAGTGGGTCTCAGAATGTGATTTTTCTGCCTCCCTAATTTAGCTCTGATACTTTGAAGACCTGCCCTTCCAAGCACCAAGGAAAATGGGATGGGAACAACAGGGAGGCCCCCCACCACACCGTATTTCTGCCACGCACACCATGTGCACACACTCATTTGAAGCTCCAGCCATAACACCCACTTGAATCCAAAAAAGTAAAACAAGAAGTCCCATAAATGACTTAGAATCTTTGGTGCGCAAAAGGGAAAGTTCACGATTGGTGACTTACCAAAGCACAATCCTGAAGCACACCATGGGGTCTGGCCTGGCACAGAGGAGGGACATAGGTCCAGCTAAAAGCATATGGAAAGTCAGGGTGGAGGGAAGAGCATCAAAGCCACAAGCTCAAGGGTAGGTGAGTGACCCCCATGATGTAGTGGTGTTACTGCTTCATACACCAAATAGAGGAAGTGGGGAAGAAACTTTAAAAGTTCAAATTAGTATTTCCTCTTTGGTGAAGGGGCATTATATAAATGAACTTTCTTCACCATGATGCATAAAGGAGTCAGGTAATTTACTAGTAAGCACTTTTGAACCCTCTCTATGGCTTCCAAAAGCTTATGCTAATGAACCAAGATGGGACAAGGCTATGGAAAGATCCAGAATTTGTGTGATTTCAGCATCATTTAGCTTGAAAGGCAGCACAGTTCTGCAAACACTAAGATCATTCATTCCCCACCCTGTGTGACCTCCAGTTCTCCAAATTTCCCTCCTATCCAATGAGAAATGTGTCTGTCTGTATATTACAATGAGGTGGAAAAGTGGAATCCTGAAAATGGTCCATAGGATCACCTGCTCAGGAGGCACTCAGGGGTTGATGAGGTCAGAGTAGAATGGGCTGGAAGTTCTGAATCTGAGGTTTTAGGACTGTCAGGTTATTATTTTGAGAACTGTTCCTTAAAACATACCAGTAAAAGAGTAAACAGGCAAGCCACAGGGTGATGAGATATTTTCCATACACGTGGGTGAGAAAGGACCCATAACCAGAATATAAGACTTTTAAAAGTCATTAAAAAAAGACCGACAACCCATTGGGAAAATAGGCGAAATAACTGAACAGGTAATTTACAAAAGTAGATAACCGAGTGCCAAATGAACTAGAAAAAGAAGCTTGACTTCATAAATCACCGTGGAAGTGCAAATTTAAACTAAATGAAACACCACTACATTCCCCATGAGAATGGCTAAAACTATCAAGATAGACAGGCAAGTGCTGCTAAGGGTGTAAAGCAGCTAGAAATTTTGCCCACCTCCGGTGGGAGTGTAAATTGGTATAACCAGTTTGAAAAACTGCATGACAAAATCTGATTGAATCATAAAATAACTGCTGACCCAGCATTTTCACTCCTAGGTCCATGCTAAACAAATACATTTATATTGACACCAAAAGCAGCATCACTTCTAATAGATAAAATCTGGAAACTACTTAATGAGCCCTCAACAGAGAAGGAGGCCACACGTCCTCATCTCCTTTGAGGACAGAACATGGGATTTTAAACTGAAGCACGGGAAGTTGGGTAACATATAGGATGCACTTTCTGACAGTAAGGTTTTTCCTGGAATTCTTTAGGTGAGAAATTCCACGCAGCCTGGGAAGAATTCAGTGTTCTTATTGTCAAAGACAGGAATGGACAGTGTGAACTTTCTAACTTTTTGTGCTCTAGATTCCCTGATTCTCTGGAAGTGGGAAAACAATGACACTGGCAGGCACTTATTAAGTGACTCTATTGATTGGGAGAGAGGTGGACATGGTGAGGAAGTAAAATAGGAAATGGATATCTTATCCACTTGTCTCAAGATATTAACATTTGTACATTTCCTCCTATTGTTCTCTTTCTAGGACATCTCTTGACTTGAGTTGTCTATGCCTTTGCTCAGCTGCAGATCCAGAGTGTGGAGAATCAGCGCTGCAGGACTGCAGCTAAGGTAGAGATGGGGCAAACTGTCTAGCTTGCAAGCACTTACTGTGCTTTGCGTGCAGAACAGTTGAAGCTTCTACCCTATCTGCTTCTACTTTCACCAGGTTCTGGCTTTTTGGGTGTGTGAACTTTTCCTGACTTCTCAATCTACCCCTGAACAGTGAGATGTCACTGTATTTTTAAGGATGTTAGTGGAATTGCCTTTCTGAGCTGAGCTTGCTGCATACCATTCTCTTGGGGGAGGAAGGTGAAGTTAGAGGCTGCTGCTAGGTTAAGGATCTTCCAAGACTCAGGCTGATCTTGAAATGAGATGGAGATTGGTTGGGATAGGAATGAAACCTATAATACCAAAACTCTAAGGAAAATTCAGGGCTAAAAAGAGGTGGGGAGGATAATGGGGGTGGGGAGAATTCTCATCCAGATAGGGTTTGTAGACTTAATAGATATAGAACATTCCATTCCCAAATAGCAGAATACACATTCTTTTCAAGTGTACATGAAACATTTTCCAGGATAGAACACATGTTAGGCCACAAAATAATTCTCAACAAATTTAAGAAGCTCAAAATCATATCAAGAATCTTTTTTGATACTAGAAATCAATTCCAAGAAGAAAATTGTAAAAAGCATAAACATGGAGGCTAAATAACATGCTACTACTAAACAATCAATGGTCAATGAAGTAATCAAAGAGGAAACAAAAAAATACCCTGAGACAAATGAAAATGAAAGCACAACATCCCAAAATACATGGGATGCAGCAAAAGCAGTCCTAAGAGGGAAGTTCATAGCTATACAGGCCTACCTCAGGAAACAAGAAAAATCTCAAATAAACAATCTAAATGTAACCCAAAGGAACTAGAAAGAGAATAAACAAAGCTCAAAGTTAGTAGAAGGATGGAAATAATAAGGATCAGAGTGGAAATAAATGAAATAGAGACAGAAAAATAGAAAAGATCAATGAAACTAAGAGCTGCTTCTGTGAAAAGAAAACAAAGTAGGTAAATCGTTGGCCAGACTCCTCAAGAAAAAAAGAGAGTCCACATAACTAAAATAATAAATTAAAGAGAGGTTGTAATGGACACCACAGAAATACAAAGGATTGTAAGAAACTACTACACACAAGTATACACCAACAAATGGGACAACCTAGAAGAAATGGATAAATTCTTAGAAAATGTAATCTTCCAAGACTGAATCATGAAGAAATAGAAAATCTGAACAGACTGATTTCTAGTAAGGAGATTGAATCAGTAATCCAAAAATTTCCAGCAGATAAAAGTCCAGGACAAGATGGCTTCATGGGTGAATTCTACTGAACACTTAAAGGAGAATTAATACCTATTTTTCTCAAACTATTTCAAAAACTTGAAGCAGAAGGAAGACTTCCAAACTCATTTTATGAGGCCAGCATTACCTTGATAACAAAATCAGAGAAAGGCAACACACACACACACACACACACACACACACACACACACACAGACACACACAGACAGACACACACATTACAGGCCAATAGCCCTGATAAACACTGATGCAAAAATTCTCAACAAAATATTAGCCAACCAAATTTGACAATACATTCAAAAGATCACACTCCAGTATCAAAGGGGACTAATTCCTGGGCTGCAAAGATGGTTCAATATACACAAATCAATCAACATGATATACCACATTAACAAAATGAGAGATAAAAATAATATATGCAGAACAGATGCATCAATAGATGGAGAAAAAGCTTTTAATAAAATTCAACATCATTTTATGATAAAAAATCTCAGCAAGGGTGGTATAGAGGGAAAATATCTCAAATTAATGAATAAGTAGTAACCCACGGCTAACATCATATTCAATAGTAAAAAGATGAAAGCTTTTCCTCTAAGATCAGGAGCAAGACAAGGATGCCCATTCTCGACATTTTTTCTTAAGATAGATTTATTTATTTATTTATGAGAGTGGGGAAGGGGGAGACAGGGAGAGGGAGAGAAAATCTTAAGTAGTCCTAGCACCAACCAGACAAGCTATCAGACAAGACAAAGAAATAAAATGCAACCAAATTAGAAAAGAAATAAAACTGTCACTATTCACAGACTGATACTATACGTAGAAAACCTTAAAGATGCCACTAAAAAATTATTAGAACTAGTAAGTTAACTCAGTAAATATGTGGAATACAAAAATAATATACATGAATCTGTTGCATTTCTATACGGTAATAATGAACTATCCAAAAGAAAAATTAAGAAAATCCCATTTATAATTGCACCGAAAAGAATAAAATACATAGGAATAAATTTAACCAAGGAGACTTTTACCCTGCAGATTATAAGACTTTGATGAAAAAAATTGAAAAAGGCACAAAAAATGGAAAGGCATACCATGCTCATGGATTAGAAGGATTGATATTGTTAAAATATCTATACTCCCCAAAGCAATCTACAGAGTCAATGCAATCTCTATCAAACTACCAATGGCGTTTTTCACAGAACTAGAAAAAATAATCCTTAAAATTGTATAGAACCACAAAAGTCCTAGAGTAGCCAAAGCAATCTTGAGGAAGAATAAAGTGGGAGACATTATGCTCACTGACATCAAATGATACTACAAAGCCATAGTAATCAAAACAGTATAGTGCCGGCAGAAAAATAGACTTGGATCAGCAGAACAGAATAGACAATCCAGAAATAAACCCACACTTACATGGTCAATTAATCTTTGACAAAGGAGGGAAAAACATACAATGGGGAAGAAAACAATCTCTTCAATAAATGGCATTGGGCAAAATGGACAGCTACACGAGAAAGAATGAAGCTGTACCAACCACTTTCTTACACCATACACAAAAATAAACTAAAAATGGATTAAAGACTTAAATGTAATACCAGAAACCATAAAACTTTTAGAGGAAAACACAGGTAGTATGCTTTGGGACATTGGTCTTAGCAATACACTTTTTAAAGATTTATTTATTTGAGTATTTGAGAGACAGAGAGAGAGAGAGAGAGAGAGAGAGAGGGAGAGGGAGGAGAGGGGCAGAGGATGAGAAACAAGGAGAGATGCAGATTCTTTGCTGAGCAGGGAGCCCAATGCAGGGCTCAATCCTAGGATCCTGAGATCATGACCTGAGCTAAAATCAAGAGTTGGATGCTTAACTGATCTGAGCCACCCAGGTGCCCCTTATCAATGTATTTTTGGATGTATTTCCTCAGGCCAAGGAAACAAAAATAAAACAAATGTGACTACATCAAACTAAAAACCTTCTGGACAGCAAAGGAAACCATCAACAAAATGTACAAATAACCTACTGGGAAATGATACTTGTCAATGAAAAACTGATAAGTGGTTAATATGCAACATATATAAAGAACTCATACAACTCAGGGTGCCTGAGTGGCTCAGTCAGTTAAGCGTCTGAATTCAGCTCGGGTCATGATCTCAGGGTCCTGGGCTTCCTGCTCAGCAGGGAGCCTACTTCTCCCTCTTCCTCGGTCTACCATTCCCTACTTGTGCTCTCTCTTTCTCTGTCAAATAAATAAATAAATAAATAAAAACACTTAAAAAAAGAACTCCTACAACTCAATATATAAAAGATATGAACAATCTGATTAAAAAACAGGGAGAGTGAACAGATGTTTCTTCAAAGGAGACATGCAGATGGCCAACAGACACAGGAAAAGATGCTGAACATCACTCATCATCAGGCAAATGTGAATCAGAAGCACAATGACTTATCACCTCATGCCTGGTTGGAAGGGCCTTATCAAAAAAACACATGTTGGCAAGGATGTGGAGAAAAGGGAAGTTTCGTGCACTGTTGGGAATACAAAATGGTGCATATGGAAAAGAGTATGGAGGTTCCTCAAAAAATTAAAAATAGAAACACCATATAACTCAGCAATTCCATTTCTGGGAATTTATCTGAATAACATGAACATATTAATTTGAGAATATATGCACACCCATATGTTCATTGTAGCACTATTTACAGTAGCCAAACTGGGAAGCAACGAAGTGTCCATTGATTGATAAATGGATAAAGAAGGCATGATACTTTTATACAATGGAATGTTACTCAGCCATAAAAAGAATGAAATCTTTCCATTTTTGACAACATAGATGGACCCAGAGGGTATCATGTTAAGTGAAAGAAGTCAGAGAAAGAAAGACAAACAGTATGATTTCACTTATATATGAAACCTAAAAACCAAAACAAATGAACAGCAAAAAACCTGAGACAGAAAAAACTCAAATACAGAGAACAGTCTGGTGGTTGCTGGTGGAAGAGGGTTGGGAGATGGGCCAGATAGGGGAAGGAGATTAAAAGGTACAAACTTGAAGTTATGAAATAGACATGATGGGGTACAAGGTACAGCACAGGGGGTATAGTTGATACTATGTAACTAGTTGGCGTGTGACGATAGATGGGAGCTACATTTACCCTGGTGTACATAACATCAGTGACTCCCGCTGTTGTACAGCAGAATCGAATATAATACTGTATGACAACTACACTTCAATCTAAAGAAAGGGGGTACTTAAATCCCAGGTGTTCCCATCAGCCTGGGTCAGCTGTGAGGGACAGTGGCTGCTGAGGACAGGGAAATCCATTCCGCTTGCACGAGGTGGAGGGGAGAACACAGCAGCTGGGATTAGGGGCAGCTCTGGGCGTGGGGACAGCACGGTGGATCCTGGAGCTGCTCCTCTGAGCTTCAGAGATCCCTCCAGACTAGAACCTGGTGAGACCTCAGGGTCCTTGTATCTAAGGTGAATGAATGATTACTTTTGCGTCATTGGGTTGTTGTGAAAGTTCAGGGAGAAAATGTGAGTGGTGCTGCCAGAGTTTCCAGCGGCCACGGTGGAGATGTTCCCTGGGCTGTCCAGTCAGCATCTGGAGCCTCATGGAGCCACCCAACTCTTGAATCGGCCAGAGAAAGTGAGGAACTGAAATTTAGTTGTTCTTAGTTTCACTTAATTTAAATGTAAGCATTTATAGGTGGCCAGTGGCTGCCTCACTGGACGCTGGCAGTGGCTGGCAGGTAGGACGGCTTGATGGGGGTCCGCTGCAGAGAAGGAGCCGGCCGGGAAGCCTGGAGCCTCTGCAGCCTGCCCCCCACCTGGGCTTTTACTGGCCTCGTCCTTGGGACAGATGCGGAAAATGGGAGTCTGTGAGGGCAGAGCCAGATTAGGCACGAAGGTCTGCGCTGGCCTGCAGGGGAGGGTCACTTGGAGGCGTCTCATCACCACACTCACCCTCCTGGCCTTCCGCACCTTCCTTCTAGAAGCAGCTGGAGGGAGCCCCAAGGGTCAGGGGAGAGAAAGCGGGGGTGGGGGTGGGGTGGGGGGGGGTGGGGGGGAGAGAGAGAGAGAGAGAGAGAGAGAGAGTGTGTGTGTGTGTGTGTGTGTGTGTGTGTGTGTGTGTGGTCGGTCTGCAGCGACCCCTTGTGGCCACTTGGATCGCCGCCGCACTAGGGAGCCGGTTACTCCTGGAAGGTCATTCTTAGTCTGCCCAGCTTCCATTTTTCACAAAGCCCAGCCTTGCCTCCCAGAGAGACAGGCTTATACTCAGTACAGGCTTTGTGCTTTTTATTTTCAAAATGCCTCCATGACTCTATTTTGCCACACTGCCTCGTGATTGTTTCATTGTCTTTCTGGACCTCCTCAAAGGCAAGGGCCAGGTCTAATTCCTGTCTGTGTCTCCAGGCCTCGCACGCTTTGAGCTTCAAGATACACCAGACATAACTGTTAGGAGTTCTGAGGTCAGACAGATCTGGGTTCAAATCCAGATTCTGCTGCTTACTAAGCAGAGGACCTGGGGGCAGTGCCTTTAATCTCCCTGAACGCAGGTGTGCCTCCTGTGACCAGGCCATGATGACCTCTGACTTCCAGCATCGTGGAGAGCATCGCGCTGCCGCACTCACGACATCCTGCACACCCGCTCGCCTCTCCGCCCGGAAGTGAACCCACACTCCGTCTTCTCAGGAGCCGCGTACTCTCAGCGTCATTCTAGCTTTTCTGTCTCGGCATATCCGGCGGACGGTGTCTGTTCTCGTTCTGTCTGTCTGTTCCCATCGGTCCTGCAGACAACCCCATCCTTTCTTAAGCACCAGGCACCAAGGCACGGCAGGGCCCTCCTGGTTTTCGTCCCTGTGTTCCGGCCGCACTCCTCTGGCTCTCTCAGCCTCCCTCCTCGGGCAGCTTTGAATGGGTTCTGTGGACCCCGTCCCCAGGACCTTTCTCTCTGTGCTCTGCCCTCTAGCACAAGTATTCTCATCTGTGATCGTGGTCTCAGTGATGGCCTCTAAGGCAATGAGTCCCAAGCGCGTCTTTCTAACACGTTCTGCAATCCCGCTTACGTGGGGGGCGAAATGTAACGGGCGTGCAGGACGGGAAAAGTAAGGACATGGAGATGGGGGTGGGCTCGTGATTCAAAGGAGCAGCACAGATGAAGTGGAGGCCCCCCGGGAACTGGCCACCTCCCCTGCTGAATTATTTGGATGCTAGGCTCAGGGTCAACCGAGAACCTTCCTGTTGGGGAAACTCACCTAGCATCAACTGATTAGGAACGCCCACCGTGCTTCCCCAACTGTGTGGCAATGGGGCGCATAGAGAAAGTTCTGTTTAGACAGAACACGGGGTAACAGGATAATAGGCACGGGGTCTTGGAGGCTCCTTAAACTCAGTATGTCAAGACTGGACCCAGCCTCTGCCTCCCAACCTGGTCCTTCTCTGTTGTCGCCTGTGCTGGTCGGCAGCATCACCCACCACCCCGCTGTGCAAGTCGGAAACACGGTGTCATGATTCTGATTTGCCCCAAAGTGCAAATGAGCTCAGCAAAAATGTTCCCCCAAATATGACCCTTTGGGATGACAGCGATCAGGGCTGTGTGTGTGTGAGCACACACGCTTTGTATTTCTGTTGTGTATAATTTCCCCACTGCCTCCCACCACGGCCAGTTTGGCGAAAGCCTGGTCAAGGCCCAGATTTCAGTTTATATAATATTTGTGATGACTGTGTCCCACCCAGGTGGGGTCAGGTGCACACACATCCTGTGGCTGCACATAGCACGTCCATCCGTCTATCCATCCATCTGTCCGTCCGGCATTGATTTCTATCGCATGCCTCCCCCCAGGACTGCCGGCTTGCTGAGGGCACAGGCCACGTTTGTCTTGTTCACCAAAGGCGGGTGTAGAGAGTAGGGGACAGCTCTGCAGAAGGGCTGGAAGCGGGTGGAGGCACATTCTTTCCTGGAGATCGGGGAAGAAAAGCATATATAATATATAGTTAAGGTGATAAATTGGATATTTTTTCGGTTCCCTGTTTACCACTGTCAAGCGTAATCTATTTCATGCATTTGTACAGAATGCATAAAATAGGTCAGATTTCATTTTCAGCAGGTTGCATATTTTCACCCCAGTTTCCTAGGTAGACGTGGAGCCCAAATGGACGCGGAAAGGCTGGGAGATGTGTGCTTAGGGGAGGTGGCCCTAAAGGGTTTTGCACGCTGGGTGTGGGAGCTGGATGCCCCGGGGGCGAGAACAAACTCAGAGGAGGCAGTGAGACGTTTGGGCAAGAGTGGGGCATTTGTAGGTGGTCAGACAGGAGCCCCGGCTCGGCTGCATCATCCTGGGGCTGGGGTTTTGCTCTGTTCCCTCCTCTAAGAGCTCTTCCCTGCCTTCCTCTCCTCTCGTTGTTCCCCCGCTAATCCCTCCTGTGCGCCCGTCCTCAGCTGCCCATGCACCAGCAGACGTCCTCCCCAAGGAGACAGCCCTCTCCCCTGGCCTGGCTCGTCACCTTCCCCCTCCCACCGCAGCCTGGCTTCTCGAGGGTCAGCCGCGTCCACGTCTCCTCTGCTGCGATCACAGCCCCCCTCCTGTCCTGGAAGGTCTGGCTTCCACGGCCACACCTGACCCACCTCGCTCAGCATCACAATGACTCAGTTGTGGCAGTTCCCACCCCCTGAGCTCCAACCCTCTGAAAACTGTGCTCCACGGCATATTCCAAGGCTGAACCCTGCTTCCCTCCCCAATGGCGTTTCTTCCCTGGCATCCGCCCTGCCCCCTCCTCACCCACCTCCCTGGCCACTCCTTCTCAGTCTGTTGGCCGGAACCTCTTCTTCTTGACACTGCATGGTGGGGCGACAGGTCCTCCAGTGCTGTCCTGGGCGCCCTCCCCACCCCCGCCCTGTCCCTTCTGTCCACTGCCCACTGTGCCCTAGTCCAGTGGCTTTAAACCATGTGTGGTGGCCCCAGATTCCTGTCTCCTGAGGTGATGGCCTCTCCTGTGGACTTCAGACAGGATTATACAGGAAAGCCCTCCCCCTCCCCTGGGGGGCTCTCGAACACTCGGAATGCAGCGTGCCCAAGCAGAGCCCTGCCTGCCCCTCCTCCCTGGGGTAAAAGAACAGCCGACGCAGACCCCCACGCCAGCGCTCCACTGCCCTCCTCCTGCGCAGCCGTGACCCCAACAGAAGCTCCAGGGTCACCCTCGCCAGGATCGCTCCCCCAGTTCTATAGGCCCCTCTCCAAAGTGTGCCTCGGAGCCCCTCACTCTCCCCATCGTCACCACCGCTGCCTCCTGGGAGCCCTCACAGCTTTGGCCCTTGCTGCTGGGAGAGCCTGTTCCCCTCCTCCTGGCCCCCGGGCTTGCTCCCGTGCATTTCCCACACGGAAGAAAGGTGCGAACTACTCAGGATATGGACAGACCCAACGTAAATACCCTCTGCTTGAAACTCCCGCTGCCTCTCCAGCATGTCCCGTTGTATCCTGCGGACAGGCTGGGCCCTGTCTCCCTCTCCAGCCGCACAGGAGGCCGCGGTCTTCTCCCTCTGTGCTGGGGACGCCCTCTGGGTCCGCCTCCCTTCCTTTCTCCTTGTGCCCTCACTGGCTCTTCCCTCTACCTGGGGCTCCTCCTGTGTGTGTGTGTGTGTGTGTGTGTGTGTACAATGGTATTAAACATTCTGGAAAGCATACTGGAGGGCACCTGGGTGACTCAGTCGGTTAAGCGTCCATCTTCCGCTCAGGTCATAATCTCAGGGTCGTAGGATCAAGGCCCATGTCAGGCTCCCTGCTTAGTGGGGAGTCTGCTTCTCCCTCTGCCCCTGCTGCTCCTTCTGCTTCTGCTCTCTCGCGCGCACTGTCTCTCTCAAATAAATGAATAAGATCTTAAAATATAGAAAGCATAAGGGATAACAGAAACACCTGGGTACCCAACCCCTGCTCTATTTAATTCCAAAATGTCATGTTTGCCTTAGATTTTTGTTTCCTTAAATAAAGTAGTACGGAATCATCTAAAGTCCCGCCCCTCCCCCACCGTCCTGTCTCCCCTCCAGAAGTAACCCCTGACCTTGGCGTCCACCACTGCCATGTCTGTTTCTACACTTCCATGACACGTGTGTGTCCGTCTGCAATAAACAGTATTTGGGGCAAGTTGAAAGTTTACGTAAAAGGTATTTTATTGTGGGAGGACGGGGCAGGGCTCGGGCGACGGTCCGTGCTGACCCACGTGGCTCTGGCTGTCACTCCGGCCGCCACCGGCCTTCTATCCGGTGCACGCTCCTCCAAGGATGGATAGTGTGCCGCCTCCGGTTTGTGGCCATTCTGAACGCCGTGCAAAGAACATCTGTACACGTCTCCCTTGGCACGTATTTGTTTCTCCAGGGTAGACCCTGAAAAGCAGCATTTCGGAAGAAGAGCGCTGGTGCCTCTCCAACCTCGCCAGCGGGCGCGCGGTGCTCTGGGTGCACCTGCTGCGAACTGGGCGCCGTCGGGGCTGCCAGGCTCGGCCTCGCCGCCAGGGGGCCCCTCGCCGCTCGCCGGACCGGGGCCGCGCGTGCACCTGCCGGGCCGCGCCTGCACCTGCCGGGGAGCCCAGAGGGCCGGACCCGAGCCTGCCGCGGGCGCGCTCCAGCCCTGCGTCTCTGCGGGACGTGGCCTCAGTCCTTCTCCCAACTAACTCCTGTCTAAGGTGAAAGCCGTACAAACCAACAACTTCCCGCCTTGAGCTCAAACCGACGAGGCCCCGGGATGCGAAGACAAACACCGGCGCGCTTCACGGGCCGAGAGGACAATGCTGGCATTTTAACGGGGGTATTCGCTTTGGACTTTTCTTTTGGGGAAATAAAAGGTTCCAGAGTTTGCCTGAAGGTCTCCTCCCTAGGCCTTCACCGACTCTGCCCCACCCCCAACGCTCCAGCCGGCTCCTGTGTTGAGTCTGGTGGGGCCCAAGCATTAATTTTATGCACTATGTCCGCATCGGCATTTGCTTTTATTCACACGAATGGTTCCGTACCATATCTCTGCAGGTTCCTTTTTTTTAAAAATTTTTTATTTTTTATAAACATATATTTTTATCCCCAGGGGTACAGGTCTGTGAATCACCAGGTTTACACACTTCACAGCACTCACCAAAGCACATACCCTCCCCAATGTCCATAATCCCACCCTCCTCTCCCAACCCCCGCCCCCCAGCAACCCTCAGTTTGTTTTGTGAGATTAAGAGACACTTATGGTTTGTCTCCCTCCCAATCCCATCTTGTTTCATTTATTCTTCTCCTACCCACTTAAGCCCCCATGTTGCATCACCACTTCCGCATATCAGGGAGGTCAGATGATAGTTGTCTTTCTCTGCTTGACTTATTTTGCTAAGCATGATACGCTCTAGTTCCATCCATGTTGTCGCAAATGGCAAGATTTCATTTCTTTTGATGGCTGCATAGTATTCCATTGTGTATATATACCACATCTTCTTGATCCATTCATCTGTTGATGGACATCTAGGTTCTTTCCATAGTTTGGCTATTGTGGACATTGCTGCTATAAACATTCGGGTGCACGTGCCCCTTTGGATCACTACGTTTGTATCTTTTGGGTAAATACCCAATAGTGCAATTGCTGGGTCATAGGGCAGTTCTATTTTCAACATTCTGCAGGTTCCTTTCTTAAGTGTCCAACGCCGTTTCCGAGATAAACCTGTGCTGAAGCCCATATACCTAGTTCACCATCCATCCGTTGTCCTAACAATTTTTTAAAAAAGATTTTATGTATTTATTTGGCTGGCAGAGATCACAAGTAGGCAGAGAGAGGGGGGAAGCAGGCTCCCCAATGAGCAGGAAGCCTGATGCGGGGCTCGATCCCAGGGCCCTGAGATCATCACTCGAACTGAAGGCAGAGGCTTTAACCCATTGAGCCACCCAAGCACCCCTGTCCTAAAAATTTATTTCAAAATCGTTCTCAGGGTCGGGCCTTAAACTGCACTGTGCATACACTCCAGGACAGCAGATGGTTTCGCTTTTTGTTCATGCTCAGCTCTGAGCTCCTAGAAGTGTGCCTGGCGTGTAGTCGTGAACTACCTGGCGTGTAGTTCAAGACGTGGTGCTGGGTTTGATGAATAAATAAGCAGCCTCATTCATGGTCCCAGGCTTCTCACATGCAGAATTTGTCCAGAAGATACCTACAGATGTGAAGTGACTGGGACTTTCCGGCGAGCCAGCCACATCACTCTCCAAACCTATTGTGCCTATATGCGTATCTTCCGGCAACATGAGCGTTCCCTTTCCCCCAGCCTTGGCAACTTTGGTGTTTTGAGACTTGGTAGATGTGCATGTCCAACCTGACATATATATAAAATCATATCTTACTTCTATTTTAATTTGTATTTCCCTAACTCCTTTCTGATTGCCCCCCCCCTCCCCCACTGCTGTCATGATTTCCTTTGTGGCTTCTGGGTTACCAGATGAGCAGAAATATGGATTGAAGTGGGTTGAAGGTCACCCTTAAGCTCTCAAGGGTACAGCCTGACACCTGTATGGGCCCAGAGCTCTCCTTGCAACCTAGGTTCCTTCCCTTCCTGGAGGGTTTGAGCACAAGTGCTGGGCCAGATCCAGGACCCACAGGACTGAGGAGCAAGCTTCGGAGGCCGCCCACCATCGCTGTCCCCGCCTGGTTCCGTCTTGAGCTCCTCAGGCTCCCATGAGGGAGAAGAGGGAGCCCTGGGTGCCCAGGCTGGCCCATTATTCCCTAGGTCTCCCTCTGGGGAGTGCCAGCTGCAGGTGCTCTGGGGCTCAGGGTGCTTTGGTGTCCACGGCTGCCTGGGGTCCTCTGAGGGCCTGCGTGTTCCCTCGGTGGGGGCAGCCTTTGGGGACCCGGCATCGCTCACCTGTGGCACACACCGTACCCTGCCCCTACTGGAGAACATGCCACCAGGTCTGCCTGGCTCCTCTGAACTTGACAGACTGACCACCACGGGGGCAAAAGAAGACAAGTTTGCAGGTCAGGGGACAGACATAATGGGAGCCGGAGGTACAACTAAGGTAGAAAGTTTGAGCTCACAGGATGCCCTTGGCCTGGGGACAATGGGGACAAATACCATGGCCCTGAACTGAAGGCAGCTCCCCCTGCCCCCGCGGACCTTTGAATCGGTGAACTGCATGCACACCAAGACTTGAGATGTGGCGCCAGTGAACCAGCCAGGGCAGTGGGCGCGGGAGCCCGGCCAGCGGCCATCTGAAAGATGCGTTCGGGCACGCGCAGATGACACTGGCTTGAGATCCTTTCCCATTTGAAAAGCATTAAAAAGTCTTAGCCAGCGAGCCCAGAGGGCAAGCACCGACTTAACAACCCCTTTACTTTCTTTGGCAAAGCATTAAAGTCATTAACTTGCAGCAAGCAGGGAAAGCAGGTTCTTTCTTAACGCGTATCTTCTGAAAAATCTTAAAAATCAGCCGCGTTGAGACCTTGTCTCTCTTTGGCAGTGCTGAATCATAAAGCACCATCCTGTCGCTCAGAAATGGGGCCGTTCTGTCTGGGTGTGACTTGAGACAAATGGAGTCCAGCGAGCTGTCCTCCGCTCAAAGGCCCGTGGCATCTCCACTCTGGAGACCGGATGTAACCCTGACCCTTCCATCCGTCCACCATCTGAGTCCAACCCTGTGTTTTCTGCTGCCCCTGGGAGGGGTTTTTAGCTCCTCCCAGCATCTACCCCCGTCCCCGTGGCCACCCACTCACCTTGCCCACCTCTCTAAGCCGCCGTGTGTGGACTCTGCACCTGACACAGACCGCCAGCGGTTTAACAACACCTACCCTGTGTATAGATCCCTTGGCTCTCCAATGCTACCATCCACCTCTTACAGGAGGTGAACTTCCTGAATCTGACCGGACACACTCCTCTTTTGTCTGCAATCATGCCCACATGGCTTAAGTATTTATGTCCTGGATCTTGGCATCATACTTGCGGACACGCACCTGTCATGTACCCCCCCCCCTGCTCCCCCCAACCCCAGATGATGCATCCCCTGGATTTATCCCGCCCGGCTCTGCGTCTCTGGCCTGTGGGTCCGGTGTCACGTGCTTCTCGAGCGTCCGAGTGCCAGGCGTCGTGCTGGGCGCTCGCAGCCTGGGCACGGTCTTTCGACTCCAGCGGGAAAGGGAGGCATTAAACGATGAGATGAATCATAGGTGAGCCAGGGCCCGGGAGGTAGAAGGACAGATGCTTCGGGAATATGTGTGAGTATGTGAGGGGGTGGTTGGAAACCTTTCCCCGGGAAAGGGTGTTAAGCTGAGACCAGTGGGGAGTGGGAGTTGGGATCTGGGCAGAGTTGGGGACAAATGTCTCCCCGGCAGGCTGCCCTGACTGTCGTGCGGAGAGAGTCGAGGACGCCTGGCCGTGTGCAGGACTGGGGCAACTCAGCAGGCTGGCTGGGCCAAACCTCACGCGTGCCCAAGGTCGTCAGGCCTGCGTCTCAACCGGCTCCTGTGAGCTGATCGCTGAGCTCTTGAGACATCCTGCCTGATAAGAAGTTCTCTGTGGACCTAGATCTTGGGCCAGGCAGAGGTCTGTGCTCACAGTGTGGTGGTGAATATGCCGGGCTGCTGGGGCCATGCAGTATCAAGGCTGACCTCTGCGGCTGGAGCCTGAGCGCCTAAGGTCAATTTGCAGGAGCTGTGTGCGCACGGACCCGCCCCCAACAACACCCCGGCACCCAGGTTCAGGGAAACTGCGCCGTTGGGTGGTATATGTTTCCACAGTCTCGGGAGAGGTGTGTGTCCCTGGGATGCCCCTGGAAGCCCGTGCCTGCTTTGCTTGGACTCTGCCCCGTGCGCTTTCCCTTTGCTGATTGTCATGGTGTCCTTTCACCGCAACGAGCCATTGCTGGGAGGAGGGCAGCTCGTCCGTGAGTCCCTCTAGCGAGGCTGGCCTTGGGGTCCGCTACCCGGGGAGAGCAGGGAACAAGGTCTACAGCAGAGGGAGGAAGGAGCTGGAGGAAGGGACTGGCTTCCTTGGGGCCTCACAAGTCATGGTCAAAATGGCATAGTTCTCTCTGCGGGCTTGACCTCAGTGTGGTTATTTAACCCTGTTCCATGGCCCAAGGCTGCATCAGCCCCAACTAGACTGCATGAAGTTGTCTACGGGAAACTCGCCAGTTGGTGAATTTGCCTGGAGTGGGCTTGCGGAGCCCAAGGGCACGTGGAACCCCCTGCAGGAGGTGAAGCGCGACCCCAACCCATGGGACAGCCACACCGAGGACTGTCCGCATGTCCCACCTTGGGTTTGGAGCGGAGTCCCTGCTCCATATGTATCGGTCGGGAAGAGACAGCGGCGTCTTCAGTATAAAGGTAGAGGGAGAATCCCAGAACCGTTCACCTTGCTGAATCCTACATACTGAAAGCTCAGAGGTGACATCACCAATTCGTTTCATGATCACATAACCATGGTGACAGAGTAAGTCATGGGAAAAATAGGGTGGGAGAGTGGTTGAAGCAATTTAAGGAATTTATTGGCACAAAGGATTCCGTTATCAAGGTTGCAAATAAGTCATGAACTTCAGGCGTGGACGTGCGCCGTGCCACTTTCTGCTTGCTTGGACAAGCATGCCGCCTTCTCAAGAGTATGACTTGAATCCAAAATAGCTGGAGAAAAATTTAAAAGTAATGACAGAAGTGCTCATATAACTCATTTCTTAATCAATAGGGGACTATCGTTTCGATGGAGCGGGAGGTGTGGGGGCGGAAGCCTGTTGGGCTGGTGGCCGGGCTGCAGGTCGGCACTCCCGGGTCAGAGCAGCACTGCCCGTCTATGGGGTGGGGGCGGTGATCCCGGGTCCCACTAACGGCCTGTGAGTCCCAGTGCCTCGCTTCTGGGGGACACAGAGGCTGCTGTGTACTTTGCAATGACAACGAAGTCTCATCTCGGCTCCCAAGAGACAAGGCAGTTTATAGTTAGATAAACCCAGGTTTGAATCCTGTTCTAGCTACGTGACTGTGTGTGCAGCTCAAACCCTCCGGGCCTCAGTTTATTCAGACATGCACTGGGCATTATAAGAAGACCTTGTCCGTAGGGTTGTTTGGAGGATTAAGTGAGATGATGTCTATAAAGCACTTGGTACAGTGCCTGGTGTGCATTAAGGGCTCAAATAACAACAACGAAAACCGAAAGGATATTAGAGTTTTTAATAAATCATGAGACACAAGAAGACATTTGCAAAGGCTCAGTGCCATCGCCGTGTGCCTCCGGATTGTCATGCTGGGTGAGGACGATGTCTGCTCTGAGTTATGTAGTTGTGGAGCGGACGAAGGGACCTGATGAGTCAGCTTCGCTATTCTGGACTTAAATGCTCGGGCTGCGTTTTCAGGCACAGCCCATAGCTCACATGTGTTGGCTCTGGTGTCCGATGTTTACTCCTTGGGCTCCTAGGAGGGTAGGGAGAGAAGCCATTGGAGGCTGGGTTGGTCAGATGGCCCTTGATGCCAAGCTCTGACTAGGAGGGCAGATTGCCCCATGTCCCCGGAGCCGGGGGGAGGTCCTGGCGGGAGGGACATCTGGATGCGATCCCGGCTCTTTCACTGCAAGTGTGAGGCACTGGGCAAAGTCAGCCAGTTCCATACACCTTAGTTTACCCCTGGAAAGGGAAAAATACCTGATCTGCAGAGTGGTTGTAAGGATAAAATGACACGATGTGATGATGTACATAAAAACACCTGCCCTGTGGTGGGGCTTCATAAACACGACGATTGTAACCGTCTAGGTAAACAAAGTACAGTCATGAACAAGGGCGAAACACATTAGCGGTAACTGGTGTTGTTCTGTGACAAAACGATCCTGTGAGACCAACTCGGTTTCCTTCTTGGAAAGAACGCGACACAGTCGGCAGAAGGTTGGACTGGAGGCTTGGCAAATGAGTGCAGTTCATTCCGGGAGATGGTTGATGATTTGGATCAGATCCCGGCCCCCGTGACATGCTCATCCCTGGGAAGATCTGGAGGGGTCTTCGTGGGCGGGCAGGGGCGCCGTGCAGGAGTGGGTTTCCTTCCCCTGGGGGAGGATGGGGAGGAGCCGCCCCGCGGGTCAGGTCTCTGTGTGTTTGGGATGGCAATAGGGTGCTGAGGAGGCTGAGCTCCAAGGGAGGTCTGGGGGGGGCTGGCCACGATGCAGGCTGATCTCCGCAGCAGGAGGCTGTGTGCTGGGGACGCATGCCTGGGGGCCAGCTACAGAACCTGGGGCCACAGAGCAGAAGAACCTGTGTGTGTGTGCACGGTTGGATCAAGTGGAGGCAGAAGGACCAGGCCCCGGACAAAGGGTCTCAGAGTGGCCGGTGCCCCTCCTGTCCTGATGCCAGTTGCTTCCGCATCAGAACACTTCTCTGGGAGAGGAACCAAGGAGGTGACGGCTGCAGCGCCCGAATGACACAGAGGGACGTCTTCCCTCCCGACAGCCTCCATCCGGCAGGGAACTCAAGTCACATTGCAGGCAACAAACATGAATGGAACTTTGAAGACACGGGGGTGTGAGTCTGTGTCACTGCAGCTGTGTCCCCTAGGCGCTCATGGAAAATAAACCCTTCCAAATGTCAAGAGGTAATGGTGTCTGTCGCCATCCTGGAAAGCCACCCAGTGGGGGGGTGGGGCCGGAGCTGGGAACTGGGCACCGCTCGAGAAGGTGAGTGTTTGATGCTGTTTGGTCCTTTCTCCCCCACATCCGAGGGAGAAATTCCCAAGCATGTTCCCATGGGAAACGAGAGCGTATGGTGGCACCTGGTGCTTGTTGCTCTACTGTGGTGGTTCTCAGCTGGGACCAATTCTGTCCTCCTGGAGGACGTCTGTCAATGTCCGAGCACATTCTTGCTGTCACTTTTTTTTTTTTTTTTTTTTTTTTTTTTTGCGGGGGTGGCGACATGCTACAGGTATCTAGTGAGCAGAGGTCAGGGATGTTGCTGAACACCACACAGCGCAGAGGAGAGCCCACAACAAAGAGGTCTCCAGCCCCACAGATCAGCAGCGCTGAGGCTAACAGACCCTGGTGCGAGGCGGCGTGAGGTCCTCTGTCAGTGGACGTGGATCGTTTCTCACACCCATCACCTTGGTGAAGGCAGAATGGGGAAGGGTCACGGCCAGCCTGGAAGCCTCGCTGCTGGCCAGCGAGGAGAGGAGGTGGAAGAGGAGGTGGGAGAGGAGAGGAGAGGAGGTGGGAGCAGGTGAAACATTTGGGGGTGGGGATGAACCCAGAAGCAGCCTCAGGCTCACCTCCCAAGGTAGATGAAGGAGAAGGGCAGAGTTTTCCATTTCCAGTCAACTCTTACTTATTTAAAACCCGATTTCCTTAAGCACATAATTATATGTTTATTTCCCGGAGGAACTCTTGAGGCAGCGGAGATCTGCTTAAATTATGGGGACGGAGGCTGCACACAGGGCTCTAATGGGGTTAGAAAAATGTTCTGTCTCCTTTGAAGGAGCCTTGGGAGGAAGGGAAGGGCAGGTTCCTCTCCTGCAGTGCAGAGATGTGGGGCGGATGGAGCTCGGGAGCTCGGGAGGGCACTGAGTTCGAGGACTGGTTGTCCCACCTGCTGGGGCAACAGCAGAGCTGAGGGGAACTCTGGGTGCAGCGTCAAGCCTCCGGCCTCTGGTTTCCATCCTGGTAGGTGGCGGGAAGGCATCCAGGAAGTGGGCCGTCCGCATGCTTCCTGCCTTCATTTGCGTGCGCGCGCGCGCACACACACACACACGTGCACGCTCCCCTTTGGAAGGGGCTGTGGGTGGCTTCCGGGAAGCCGTAGGTAGGGCGGGGGGACTTCAGTACCTCTCTGTGTAGTACATCTCTGTGCTGCTTCCCACGTCTCTGTGGCAGCCTGTGTGCCTGGAATTGGGGGCTCCCCACACCCCCCGACCTGGCTGGGCTGGGTGGGGACGGAGGGAATAGGATGGCCAACTGAGTCCCTAGCTCTGACATGCCTCGGAAGAAAGGCGGAGGCATCTTACAGCCTGCCTCCCCCTCCCAGAGACATAGGGTGAGACTCTGGCTGATACGATACTGTGTGTGTTGGATGGGCGCTGAGCTGGACGGGCAATGGTGCAAAGGAGAGAGATGCATCAGGAGCAGGTGCCTTAGACCTGCCTCTGGCCCAGGCGACCCAGGATGGGGGCCTCGGGGGGACCCTGGCCTCCTCCCACTCTGTCTCCCCTGCCTCTGGGAGGCACGTCTCTCACAGTGCCACCGTCTGGGGCTGGACCCGGTGTGTGCCATCTCCTCCAGGAGGCTGTGAGTCATTGTGCTGGACTGGGAAGCCTCCGCACCTAATGAAGCCTGGTGCACGCAGTTGGGCACTCGGTCCGCGGTTCCTGATGCATTTCTACCTTGTCCAGCCCGCCTGCCATGGAGCCTGCCGAGGTCACAGCGAAGAGAGTCTGTCCAGCTGGTCTGCCCCACCCATCCTGTCTCTCAAAGCCCAAAGCATGGTGCCAGGGCTGCTAGGGTGGGGCCCAGCTGGGAGTGAAGGTAACAGCTGAACCACGGCCATGAGTTGTGGCCCTCAGTGTCTTCATTCACCCACCAAATATCCTCTCGGCACAAGCACCCCGGCTGGCTCACTTCCAGCCTCGCTCAGTGTGAGGTGTGGGGCGGCATAATGGGCCGCTGCTCGCTCGGGAGTGGAGCAGCCCACAGCTGGTGGGGGGTGCCTAGCCCTTGGGAGCTGGAGACGGAGGTTACCTGTGAGCACCAGGCCTTCTCGGTCTCGAGAGGGCTAACAGATGCCACACAAGGGGGTAGAGGGGCCTTGACTGGGGGGGGGGGTTGAATCCGCAGGGGCTCTCCTGGTCTGTGGGCATCAGAGACCTGGGGCTGCTGGGAATTTGTGCCCCTTTCATTGGTCAGCTCCCCTGGAGACACATCAGAGATCATCAGAGAACAGAGTCTCAGCACCTTTCAGAGGCAGAGGGCCTGCCCACCCTTCTGCTTTCTAGAAGTGTGGCCTTGGGCCGGAGGCTTAGCTACCTCCCCCACAGGACAGGGAGGGCCCTGATGGCATCCCCAGGTGGCAGGGCTCCGGGAGGCTCGGCAAGCTGCGGGTGCCGTGCACCGTGGGCTGGTTCTCAGAACTTATTTATTCAGGGAGGGAGTGGAGGGAGCCCCCTTGTCCCCCAGTGCAGCTGCCCCTGTCTCTTCGGTCAGGACCCGCCTGCACGGAACAGCTGCGCAGTCTCCCAGTCTCCCTGGCCAGCGGGAGCGGCAGGGCTGAGCGCTTCAAGGGCCTGTCCGCGTCTCCGACCCCTGAACACGGGGGTCAGGGACTGGGGCGCAGACTGGAGCTGAGGCCCTTCACTTAGTCCGCTGGTAGAACTGGAAGACGGCTTTCTCCTGCTCGTAGGTCTCGATGGAGCCAGGTCGGAGGCGCCGGATTTCAGCGATGGCATCCCCCGCGGCCAGACCCCGCTCCTTCACCAGGTAGCAGGCAAGCATGGTGCCGGTGCGGCCGAAGCCCAGGGCGCAGTGCACCCCCACCGCCTGGGAAGAGAGAGAGCTGGGGGGGGGGGGGTGGAGCCCGACGCCCTGCCGGGGGGGCCCCATCTCCTTGTCCCCACACCTGCTGCTTCTGGGTCAGGCCCAGAACCTGGCAGGGGTCTACGGCTCTCCGGGGCGAGAAGGGACAACGCAGTCAGGGAGTGCTGTCCTGCGGAGGCCGCCGTCACCTGCCTTGTAGTTGGTTCAAGGGCTGGGCCCCTGGGCTGCCTGCCCCCGGCCCTGGGCCGGCTTCTTTTGGGTTTAGAAACGTGGATCCCGTCTATCCGGACGGCGCGAGGCTCCGGCGAGCGCGCGGCGGCCTCTGCCTTCCAGCCTCGGCCCCTCCGCTCCCAGCGCTCGCGGCTTCCCCGCGGCTTCGCCCGCGGCCTGGGTCCCCAGCCGCCCGTCGCGTCCCCGCGGGCCCCGCCCCCGCCCGGCCCCGCCCCCCCGCGGACCCGCAGGCCCCGCCCCCGCCAGCCCCGCGCCCCGCCTCCGCCCCGCCTGGCCCCGCCCCCCGCCGCCCCGCGGCCCCGCCCCGCCCGCTGACCTCGCCGCGCGCGTTGGCCTCGTCCACGATGCGCACGAAGCTGTCGACCTGCTCGGGGGCCGGCGGGCAGAAGTCCGGGACGCGCAGCCGGTGCAGCGTGAGGCCGGGGCAGCTGTCGCCGTGCGGGGGCCCGCGCTCCGTCAGGGACACCAGGTGCCGCACGCCCTGGTCCAGCAGGAACTGGTAGTGCGCGGGGAGCCGCGGCAGCGCCAGCCCCGCCAGCCGGCCCGGGAGCACCCACGAGAAGTTCGGCGGCTGCGCGCCCATGGCCGCGGCAGGACACGCCGGCGCGCCGCCCCCTCGCGTCCCGCGCGCCTCGGCCCCGCGCCTCCTACCCGCGCCCGCGCCCTGGGACACGTGGGCTCGGCGCCCCGTCGGGCGACGCCCCGCTCCGCTGCGGGGATTGGCTGAGCCGTCTTGGGGGCGGGGCCGGAGCGCGCTCCCTGGAGCTCTGAGTGACAGGACGGGCGCGACCCGGCCCCGGTCCGGAGCAGCGCGCTCGTTGACTGGTTGGATTTCAGGACTGGGCGGGATTACCGCAGCGGTGCGCACGGGGATTGGTGGAGCTACCCAAATAGCGGGGAGGCAAACCCACAGGGGAGGACGAATTGCCTAGTGGGGTGGCGGCGAGCGGGGCCGGGCTCTGCTGCTCCCTGGCGGCCGGTGGCGGTTATTACACCAGTGTCCACGGGCCCCTGCGCTCCCCAGGCCTGGCCTCCTGGGGGTCTGACTTCCTTCATCCTGGACGCCCAAGGGTTCCTTCTCTGGGGGAGGAACCGCCTCTACGGTGATTGACTGGCCCTTGTCAGTGACTTGGTGAACCTGTCCAGTAAGGGCGGTCTCCACTGTGCGAGGACTATTCTCCTTGTCCATGGCTGGGATTAGTCAGAAATACTGGCGGCATTTGCTGCCCTCAAGTCCTGCCCGGGGTAGTAATCACAGTCCGGCGATGACAGCGACCCACGACACAGGATGAACGTTTAGTGAGCAGTCGCTATATGCCAGACACTATTCTTAGCACTTTACCCGTGTTGACTCATTTAACTGCCACAGTAATCTGATGAGGCAGGTTATCTAATCCCCCTGCTTTTTTTTTAAGATTTTATTTACTTGTTTGACACACAGAGAGATCACAAGTAGGCAGAGAGGCAGGCAGGGAGAGAGAGGGGGGAAGCAGGCTCCCCGCTGAGCAGAGAGCCCGATGCGGGGCTGGATTCCAGGACCCTGAGATCATGACCTGAGCTGAAGGTAGAGGCATAACCCACTGAGCCACCCAGGCGCCCCTAATCCCCCTGCTTTACAGAGGGGAAACTGAGGCTGCAGAGAGGTTCGGGGATTTGAGCAAGGTGAGTCCTGGTCTGGGGACTTGAAACCAGACAGCCTGGCGCCAGCATCTTTAAGGCCCAGTATCGTTTCCTAAAGTTGAATGGAAGGGGAGGATGCCGCCTCTTCACAGGGCTGTCCTCGCACTCCCAAATACCATCTGTGTTAAGCTGCAGGACTTCTTAATTTCTCTTAACATTTCATGATTTCCAGGCTCTCCTTCTCTGGAGGGGAGACCAGAGTTCCTCGGTGTTGTTCTGAACACTATGTCTTGGCTGGGATCTAACCTCCCTGGGTCCTCATTTGAAATGTGCTTGTAGGGATGCAGACTAATTATGATTATGAAAATAGTTAACCCTTGTTCAATTTGCTTGTGTACTAGGTCCTGCCCCAAGGGCTTTCTGAAGAACCACACGTGGATGGTATTTTTGTGTCTTTTTGGTCCACACGTAATCTGAGGCTTAGATAAGCTGGTTAACTTGGCCAAGGACACGTGACTAGTTTGTGGCTGCACTGGCGAGCCAAGGCCTCTCTGAGTCCAAGCCCAGGGCACTTAGCTGTAAAGACACTCCTCTTCCCCTGTCTCCACCTGCCCCTGACACACATTTGACCACTTAAAGATATGATTCCAGTAAAATGGAAAGGAGTTTTTCTTCCCCCAAGTTCAGAGGCTCCCCTGACCCTGTAAAAATCCATTTACCAGTTGCCCAGATGAGGCTAAAGCATTGCCTCCACCTACCCTTGCCAGGAGCCAGGAGCCAGGAGCTCGGCGATCCCCCCTTTCCTCCCCTTCCCTGCGATCTGAGCCTTGGCACTCCCACTTCCACCAACTCCTGACCGGTCTTCTTGCCCATCCATGTCCATTGCTGCCCCCCCTTGCCTGCTGTGGCTCCCAGGGTCGCTGGCTGTGCGGACTCTGGAGACAAGACTCTGGCAAGGGCACCTTTCAAAGTTGAACCTTTCTCGGTCCCTTTGTCTTGCTCTTCTTTCTTTGCTGCCTTCACTCCCCACACCCTATGCCGCTTCCTTTTCTCCTTGAGATCTACCTCAAAACCTGTCTTCTTCAGAGGGAAGACACTTCTGGGGAGGGGGGTGGGGATTCTCTTCTCCCCTGAGCCCCTAACTGTGATTTTCCACTTGAGCAGTTTCCTGCAGGGGAAGAAGTGCAAACCTCCACCTGCCTGGACATCCTTAGAGAAAGGTTAGTTGGGTCACACTGTAGGAATTTCCTCTGCCTTCGGCTCGGGTTGTGATCTCAGGGTCCTGGAATCGAGTCCCATATCGGGCTCCCTGCTCAGTGGGGAGCCTGCCTCTCCCTCTCCCTCTGCTGCTCCTGCTGTTTGTGCACATGCTTTCTCTGTCAAATAAATACATAAAATCTTAAAAAAAAAAAAAAAAAGGAATGTCCGCTTGCTTCTTCCACGCACGGGCGTGTGGCTGTGTTGGGTGTCGTGTAGCACCTTCTCAAGGGGCGCATTTTACCTGCCTGTGCTTTTAAGGAAAGAATGACTGTGTCAGTATGATCCTGGCTGTGTCTGATGGCTATTTTTGTACAAAAGCATCAATAAGCCTTGCTCTTCGTTGAGCTCCTCTTTGGTTGTATGGGTGTGTGTGATTGCGGGTGTATGTGAATGCGTGTATGTGTGTTGAGGTGGACACACACATTCCTGGAGAACGGTCTGTTGACACTGATGCTGAGCCGAGTAACAAGCTGAATGTCCCTGACTTGAAGGAGTTTACAACGTACTGGAGAGGGTTTAGACTGTAGTGTAATTGTTCTCATAATGTATAATAAAGCACTGAATTACTCATCAAAGACAATCAGATAATATGTATTAAAAAGTTAATTGTGCAGTAAAAATAACAAGTGCTAAAGGAGTCAGTGGGGGAAGGATAAGCTTGGGTTAGAACGACCAGAAAAGTCCTATGAAGACAGGAGTCTTCCTGTCTTCTGGTTGTTCTGTCCGTTATGAAGCAATAGAAGTAACTTCCCTTGACAAGCTCTACAGTACAGTTTTGGGGGGATCCTAGCGCCCCCTTCCCCAGTCCATAAAAATATTTTGACCTACTTCTGTTTCATGTTGAGGTCCCAGTTTCCAGTCTGGCTTGATGCCAGTGGCAGTTGGAGGGGAAGTCAGAGTCAGAGAATTCCTTGCTCCAAGCTGCTCTCTGTGTCCCATCAAGGCAAAGGATTGCTTGGGGCTGAGCTCCTGGGCCCTTGGACTATAGTCAGAATTCTCAGTGTCTTAAGTATGCGGATCTTCCTTTGTGTAAACACATTTCACACCTGGAACCTGATGATTTGGAAATTGGATATGAAAGGGGGTGGTGTGAGGTCAACCTCCAAGATGGCCCCAGTGAACCACATCCTGCCTTGTCTGGTCTTTTCCCACACTGATAGAAGTGTAGCCGGCAAAATACAGTGGAAGTGATGGCGTGTGACTTCTTAAGTTACGTCATAAAAGAGCTTGTGGTCTTTGCCTTGGAGAAGCCAGCTGCCGTGTTCTGAGGACAGTCAAGGAGTCTCTCGGAGACATCTGTCTGTAAGGAACTAAGCCTTCATACCAACGTCACGTGAGGGAGCTAGCTGTTTTGGAAGTGGATCCTGCAGCCCCATTAAGACTTTAGATGGCCAGAATCTGGACAGTAGCCTCACAGATTCCCTGAGCCAGAACAACTCAGCTAAGCTGCTCTTGGATTCCTAACCCACAGAAACCATGAGATAATCATTATTCATTATTTGAAGCCATCAAATTTGGGGGTAATTTTTATGCCGTGACAGGTAACTAATATGAGGGGACTATTCAGATGGAAGAAAGGAGGAGAAATAATTGCTGATCAACTCAAGAAGTGGGACAAGAACAGCTTTGTTTTTGCACAGGAAAGTTATACCATAAACAGCTGTGGTCCAAGTGTGCGTACGTTTGTTGGGGATGAGAGGCAGTGATAGGTTGGTGCAAAGTTCCTACATTTGGAGAGTCGTGCTGTGCAGAGGGCAGACAGCTCGACTGTGAGTTTTGTGTGTGTGTATGTGTATGTGTGTGGTGTTGTAGCTATGGGGGTTTGTGTGATAATCATATAGTGAGGGATCATATACACACAGGAAGTAGGCAATACAACGGACCCTTCACCAATCAGTTCCATTGCTGTAAACGAAGAGTGGAGACATCCTGCCATCCCTTGCATGCCCGTCAGCGTGGAGTGTGGAGGCTTTGACGTGATCTGGGTGTGGCCAGATTTCCTCGGACATTTTAATCTAGGTCTTTCCACAAGATGGCACTGATAGCTTTTCCTTGTTTCTCTTTGTCGTTTGCTGAAAAATCTGATTTGTACCTGCTACAAAGCATTCCATGACTGAAATCTCGCAATTGACCAGTCGATGTCTTGTATTTCCGACAATTCTGTCACCTTCGTGGCACCTAAATTTTCCCCTGTAGACCATTGCAGGAGCCCACAGTGAGTCCATGTTGGGATGTTGGGAGGTGGGGGACGCCTTAGAGCAGACGCTGTGATTGGAGGAACTGGAGATGGGGAAGGACATGTGGCCCGGCTTTGGTTTTTTCAAAGCTATCAACACCGGGCAGGGGAGAGCAGAGTCAGAGAAGAGGGAGTTCTCAGGTAGCAAAGAGCCACCTGTGAGATGGAAAACCTTTCAGGGAGCTCTCTCACATCTGCTGTTGATGCTGCTACAGCCTTGGCTTTGCCTGGTGTCCAGGAGGAAGAAATTACCGAAGATCTCAACATTGCAGTTTTCATGGAGTGATCGTCAAAATCGGAAGGAACCTCGGAGATCTCCTGGCTCCAGCTCTCTGTTTCTAGGTGAGGAAATTAACGATCCCTTGGGTGGTCCAGACTGGGACCCAATCCATCCTATCAAAAGTCCCTGGGTTGCTACACGGTGTCACTAGACCAAACTACTTAGAAGCGCTAGGTCTCCATTTCCTCACCTACAAAATACAGATGTTCATAAAAATATAGATCAGTGAGGATCCCCGAGGGGGCTGCAGATGCTAGGGGTGTGCCGAGTCCCCAGCGGCTGCCGGACCATCACCGCCCACCACATGGGGGCTGCACCTTCCATCACCGCCGTCACCGGATGATCCGGAGCCTGATGAGAATGAAGGAAGGACTCACACTTATGTTGAGATATCTCCCGTGTGAGATGAACGCTCGCAGATTGCTGTGGTTGGCAGAAGTTTAAGACGGCTCCAAAGGCCCACACCTTTTGGTGTGAGGATATGGCTCTCAGGATTTTGTTATGTTACTCAGTTCAAGGGGGCCACATGGGGAGGTGGCCTCTAGGAGCTGAGACTGGTTCCCGGGTGACAGCTACCAAGAACGGTGGGACTTCAGTCCTACAACGGCAAGGAAGTGAATTCTGTGTCTGAACGAGCTTGGGAAAGGACCTCGAGCCTCTCATGAGAGCGGTAGTCTGTCTGGGGTCTTAAGTTCAGCCTGATGAGACCCTGAGCAGTGGCTCTGGTTAAACCATCGTTGGACTTCTGACCTACAGAACTGTGAGATAATAAATGAACATTTCTTTACTAGGTTCGTGGCGATGTGTTACGTAGCAAGAGACAAGGAATGCAGAGGCCTTCTTTTCTTTCTTTTCTTCTCCTTAATATGCTGGTAGCCTTACTAGATCGTTGAGGTTTCTGAATTGCTGTCTTATTTCTCGTGTCTTTCCCCGTGGTTTTAAGTCTTCCAGTGCCCCACACTGCAGACTGCACAGGTCCGCTCTCCAGTGCAGAGGCAGCAACTGCAGTACATCAGGGGAGATCAGGAAAGGGCCTCATCTTCTTCCTTCTGGTCTCCTGACCGACTTCTTCTGACTGTTTTCCTCAAACTGTAACCCCAGTTGAGCAGCCTCGGCATCACCTGGGGGCTTTGAGAAATGCAGGCTCTCGGGCCCACCCCAGACCTGTGGGATCCCCAGGTGGCTCGTTTGCACACCTGTGCCCGAGAAGCCCTGGTGTAAGACCCATTGTCCTGCAGCTCTGTCCCCACTTCCTGCTTGACAGCACGAGGCAGCACCTACCCTATGACCACAGGAGGCCGTGTCTAGGTGTCTCCTCTCTGGAGCCTAGGAACTTTGGCTGAGCAGGGCTGTGGTCAGAGGAACTGCCCAGCACAGGCAGAGGCCTAACTGGCCTGGGTTGAAGCCCGAGGTCACTGAGCAACCCCTAACAGTCCCTGATTAAAAGTTTATTGCTTTATCTACGCGTTCGGAAGATGTCCAAGAAAAATATGCTTAGATGTACATTGCCACTTTCCTGTTTTTGTTCCAAGGAAGGGCTTGGTTCTCAGATTTCCTTTCTGGAGGAATTCTTGAGGCATCATTTTCCACTCTCTCCACTTATGAAGCATGTTCCGGGCGTGCCAGAAATTGTGTGATGTCTCATTTTCCAATTTAAGTGCCCCCAGCCTCCCCTGCAGTTTGAGGGAAAGGGGAAGGAGCCACGGACCGCCCCCTGTCCTATCCGCCAGCCCCCAGCAGACCTTCCCACCCAGGCCCCATCTCTGCGGCATCTTCTTAGGACCCGTCACCTCCGTGGCTGTCTGGACTGTCGTCCACCATCCCAGCCCCTACACATTTCCCCTCTGAGCAGCTGCGGTGACTTCACAGAACACAGATCCTACTTCCAGTCCCCCAGTAACTCCTTACTGCCTTTAAGACAAAACATCCTAACGTTTGTAGACTGGCGCAGAAAGCTCTCTGGGACGAGGTCTCTTGCTAAAATATATACACAAACAAGGAAAAATGATGACCTCTTACCTTATCATATTAGTTGGTATCCAAACAGAAGCCACCCCAAGTTTTCCAGGAAAAAAGAGAAGCAAGGTAAGGTCATTAAAGGTTCGCATACCTGTAGGATGGCCCATAGTAGCAAAGGTCCTAGATGATCGATCTTGGCCCGTGACATCGAAGTGAGAGGCCCTCAAAGACCTTGCCTGGAAGCCACTCCACTATAAAACTCAAGAACATCTGGAAAATTCCCTCTGATGATCTCAGTCTGCAGCACCAATATGGGGAGTCCCAAGAGATGTACCAGGCTTCTGTGAGGAACCTCTCCATGCATTTGTCCAACTCTGGAAAATAACGGCCTCTTCCTGCTGTCAGAAATGCCGCTCCCAGCCTCTCCTCTGTGGTGTGGAGGCTTCTCTCCTCTGTGGTGTGGAGGCTTTGATGATGAGACACAGTGGTGCTAAGTTTACAACAGACGGTTCATCTGAAGACAACCGCTTTCTGACGCACGACCTTTCCTAGGTAATTGTAAGCGTACGTGTATAAGTGAGTAACTGATGTATGAAACTCTCTTTACTGTGCACGATGTGTACATCTATATACATTTCTCCCCTCTGGCTCCTTGAAGGTTTAATGAGCTCGCTTCTCTACTTTTTTAGAGCAAGGATTCCCAGCACTGGTTTGATGACACCCTGGAGTGTCTTCATTTATCTCAGGGGGTGCCTTGAAATTCACAAAACAAGATTAATTTAAATTCATTTTCATTTAAAAAAGTAAACAACATTATATAGTAATTACAGGTACAAGTGTGTGTGTTGAAATCAAACTAATAAATGCTTGCCTTAGAGAAAAATCAGCAGGATGGGGGTGGGGTTGGGAGGGCCCGTAAAGGTGGTTTAGTTTGAATCTTTTAAAAACATCCCCTCTAACTACTTCCAGGTTGGTGTTTCCCCAAATTAATCATGTTTCTCCAATTGGGTGCCTGGGCTGTGGGGGCCCAAAGCTCCCAGTGTGGAAGTCTATCTCCTCTGCTTGCTCTGGGGTCTGGCATCCAGCAGGTCCTCAGGAAACATGCTGGGACCGACTGGTTGGCAGGGCCCAGTGGTGGTGGGTGGATGGCACGGGGGTCCCAGCTCTGGGTAGCAGCTCCATCCACATTCTAGGGAAACCTAGATGCCCAGACGGTCCAAGAGAACAGGACCTAGCCTGAAGTTCACTGCCTAATGGGACTGGCCAGAGCTTCTGCAATTGCCTTTCTGTTAACGGTTTGTGCGGATCATCAGAAAGTTAGGGCCGCTGATATTGTGTGTGTGTAAGCGTCAGTGACTTGCTGCTGAAGGTACAGTCCCAAGGTGATCGATGTGGGAAGGAATTCTGAGTTCTTCACGAGACTAGTCTCTTTGAAGAAGTAGAGCTGGTGGTGGGTTCAGATGCTACCTCTGCCGTTTAAAGCTAAATAAACAAATTGCTTTACCCCTCAGTGCCCTCCTGTATCAAGTGGAGATCATCATAGCATCCACCTCCCGGGACTGTGAGGATTAAATGCGTTAATCCATGCAAAGTGCTTTGAACAATGCTCGGCACAGCGAGAGATCGATCAAGGCTGGCTCTTGTTGTCATCATCGGCTCGGGAGGCTCCGGTACTCATCAGGACTAATTGGCAGTGGGCATTTCAGTGAGAGAGCAACAGTGATGTCCATTCCTCCCTGACCTCGGCGTGGAGTGTGGTAGTGACCACATCTGGTCCCAAAGAATAGGTTTGGGAACGCTTCCTCTTGTCCCCTCCAGATGGGGGTAGGAACATCATTGGCTGTGCAAAGGCTAGAAATTCAGGCAGAGAATTAATTGTGTAACAAGGAAGCAAACAGAACAGAAGCCCACCGCATGTGAGTCCAGCTCTCACTGAGTCCCCTGGTTGCCCTTGGAAGGGATGTTCTGCTTCGTGGGGGACAAACAGGACAAGCATACCTGGATCCTTAGAATCACAGTTGGTAGCAAGGGAAGCACCTGTCTTTTAGCATGGAGTTTTATGGCCTATCAATCCTTGAAGGCAAGACATCATTAATCAAGACACAGTTTCAAAATGTGTTCATCATTACCCGCTACTGTTGATGAAAAACCCCAACCTCTTCTGGAGAAAATGATTGATGGAAAGAGAGCCTTTGAGGCCATTAAAAAATGTTCATGATTCTCTTTATTTTAGTGAAAAACTAAGTATACCTTTTCCTCAGATGAGAAAGACAAATCAAGTCTTGTGTCTGGTCTTAGCAAAATTCAAATACTTGCTTTGAAATGCCAGTAATTCTATTCAATTCCTTTCCTCTTGTGCAAATACTGAGGGATAGACATTATGTGATTCTTCAGATGTTCAAACCGTTATTTAGGATCAGGAGTTCCTCAAATTCATTTAGAATTTATTTCCAGAATGGCCTCTGACCATAACAGAAACAAGGTGGACATATTAGAGCTATTTATTGGAAATTCATGGTACCCTAAAGACCTTCAACCAGAAGAGACACCTGGTTCACAAGAATGTTGGAAAGATGGCGGGAAAAAGGTTTTGTGATAGTTACCTCTGTTTTGTAGTATTTTTGGTTCTCCAAGACTGTGGTCACTTTTAGCCTTTCTGGTGCTTGTGTTTCCAGAACTCTGTGCCTCTCCGGTTCAATTGCACAGATGTATATACCAAAAACACCCAAGGGCACGAGACATTGGGATACATATACTTGAATGAAAATACAGGGAAAACACAAAATTTACATCTTGGTGCTGCGTGGGTTTGTTACAAACACACCCCAGGGCATCACACCTCCCAGTGGCCACCCCCTCACACATTCCTCTTCCACGATGACACTGGGCTTAGCTGTATGACTTGTCTGGCCAGTGAGACACACACAGATGTGATGGAGGCAGAGGCTCTGAGAACACTTGTGCGCTGAGTGAGTTTTGTCCCCAAGAACCCTGAGATCCCCGGGCTGTGAGGGAGCCTGGACGTCAATACCATGAGTCAGGAAAGGGCCACTGAGTCCTGTCCCCAGGGGTCCCTCACCTGAGTGCAGCTGCACAAGTGATCCAAGACATGACCTGCAGAAGGGTGACTCCGCTAACTCACAGCATCGTGACAAGTAACAAACGGTTAGGTTGCTAAGATTTGGGGAGGTTTATGACACAGAGATACCCAACAGCGATGGTGTAATAAAAACCTGTACTATGTGGCGGTGGCTCTGGGACGGGCAGTTTGGTAGAGGCTGTGGGGGCAGCAAGCAGACATCTGGTGGAGCCCGGAAAGCTGGCACGAGGCTGGGACTGGAAGCCGATCCCAGGCAACCCATGTCCCATAGCAGGGCCCCACCCAGCAGCACTGCCCCCTCCAGGGACCTGGAAGACGGAAAAGGCACCTAATGAACTTGTGAGTTTGGTGGTTTCCATTTGGGATGCTAGAGGGGTCAATTACCTTAAAAAGTTGTATTTAATAGGGCATGAGGAGAGGGGGATGCTTTCCAGGAAGAACTGCTCTGTCCAGAAGCAGAATTTAAGTCGATATGCAGGGTCTGGGGTATGCTGGTCTGGGAGAGAAAACCACTTCACATTTCCAGTCTCTCCAACTGGCAAAAGATTCTCCAAACAAGAAATGACATCAGGTTCCAGATCAAATCAAGAGTGGCTGTAAGACTTTGCAAGGACCACAGAAAGATCTCAACTGGGCTTTCTTTGCTAAACAAAAGGGCTTTTTTGGGAATTAAGGGCACTTTTCCCCATAGCATCTTGACATGCTGACCAAAGTAGAGGCCTGTCTCAGAAATAACTGTTGGTGTAGCTTTTGTGTCATGAAATGGACCATAGCCTGAGATGTAGAAAACCCAAAAGTTTATAAGAGAATCAGACAAGCTTAGACTAACTGGCTAGGAAGCAAGCAGAGAAAAATCACTTAGCAGTGCACATAGACTATTTGCAAAAGAAAGCCCTTCAGAGGGGGAGGGCCAGGCACCTCCAGGGAGTAAAGCCAGTTCTGTGCAAGAACCATTTCCTGCACTCAGGGTCCAAGACCCTGCAACTGTGGTCCAGCTGGATTTCAAAACCGTTATGGACCAGTGACTGCTAGGTGGCTCTCTGTTCCTCTCCCTTTAATGTGGGAGCATCTATTGGGTAGGCCATCTCAAAATTGTGTGCTCAGTATGTCTGGAGCAGATAATATTTTTTTAGTCCATGGGTCCTGAACGATGAGAAGCTACACAGGGAAATGCACCTCAGGAGGTTCAGCCCACAGCTGGGCCTGAGACCATCAGGGGATCCTGGACTGGAAGTCTGGTGCCATGACTGGATGGGAATTTTGGTGGTTTGGGAGGCATAGTGCATTTTTCAAATGGAAGAGAAGTGAATCATTGGGCCACAGCGGGAGACTGTGGCGCGTTGCTATGGCAACAACCCTCAGTGAATTATGCCTTGCTGTATTCATGCCTTGAGCAGCCCCCTCCCACAATGACTCTGGCTGTGGCTACCAGGCTTGCTTTGGTCAATGGGGCATCAGCACCTGTGACACAAGCAGAGGCTTGAGAACTGCTTTCGCTCTGGCCTTGTCCTCTTGGCAGCTGCCCTGAGACCACCGTGCTGTGACAAAGTCTGCTGAAGTACCACACGGGGACAGAGGCCCTGTCACCCCAAATAGTCCTGGTTTAGCCCTGTACCTGGCTAACACTTCTGCTAAATGTGGCTTCATGGAAGGGGGGTGGGGCTTCAGGAAAGACCAGTGGAGAATGGCCCCAATGACTCGCAGCATCAGATATAGAATATGTTGTTTTAGGCCTCTAACTTTGGGATGGTTTACCATGCAGAGACCGATAAACGATCCAGGTGTCCCTTATTCAGCACCCAGTTATATCAAGTAAATTGTAGCATCGGAAGATGCTGCAAACTTGGGATATGTGGCTTTCTGAGAATCACTGATGTTCTCTTGGCGGCTTTGTGTGCAGAAGGAAGGACTGACGTTGGAATGAGGCAGGCGTTAGAAGTCTCAGCTGCCAGTGAAGATGACGAATAATGGGGTACAGTCCTTGATGAACGCGGGGCGGAAGGGAAAGAGAAAGGGCTAGGAAACAGGGAGACCCGGTGCCATTGTAGTTCTGCAAGTTACCTTTGGGCAGGTTCCTGAACTTCTGAGTCTTTGCCTCTGTGCTTGTGAAGGGGGAATGCCATCATCTGTTTGTGAGATTTCTATCAGGATTAGCTATGATAACATGTGCAGAAGCGGGCTGTGTAATGCCTCACGCGTGGCAGGTGGGCACTGCATGTTGATCTCTCTCTTCTTGACCTTGCTTTGTTCACCATAAAGATTACACTGAGGAGGCCATTGGGACCTCATCCTTGAGGATCATGGAGCAGTAACTCCAGGAGGAGGGAAGCCGGGAAACTGGATCTGTCAGCCAACTGCAGGGGTAGAGGAGGATTTATGAATTGGCGTTAGGATTCTCTCCCATGTGATTGCCTTGGTCTTCTCAACATTGTGCATTGGTTTAGTCCCTGGAACCTTCTTCCTCTCTCACTTGTCAAAATACTCTGTCCTCAATCCCACTTCCTTAGGGTCCTGCTGGAGTACCTTGTCTTATAAGTTACTGTCAAAATATGAATTCCATCTAGAAGTAGAGTCTGTAACATGTCTCCGACATCACCCGTGACATATAAAAGAAGGTATCCCTTCTGTGGGAAATGATGATCTTACTTCTGGATCTGGGATGTGGTCAACCCAGCAAAGGCAATGTTTCCTCAGTCAGATGAGATGGTCCCAAAAAGCCAAGCAGAGGATGCAGTTGGGCACATACTCAGGACACTTCTGGAATAAAGGTTCCAGGGAACTCCTGGCTAACTGGAAGGTCACTATGGTTGTCCATAGTTGTCTAGTTCAGTCTATTCCCCTTTCACCTCTGCTGGCCTCCAGGATAGTTTGTGATAGCAAGAAATGATCACCATGGTGCAGTGGGGAAAAAGTGTCAATTAACCTCAAAACACAAGACGGCAGAAGAAGAAAAATGTTGAAGCTCTTCCAGGGCAGATAACGAGACAATTCTCTTAGGTAACTATTGCTTATGGCCCCTTTGGGAAGGGAATCCATCTATTATGAAGGTCCTCAAGATGTACATGACCCACGGCAGACCAGGCATATTTTATCAACCTATTCCTTCCCATCTTTTTTTTCATTGATCTTGCTGATTTTCAGACTGGTGTCAGGGTATAACTCTTTGGTATCCTTTTGTTGGTTTTGTTTTTGGATTTCCATTTGTTGAACAAACCTTAATGCATTAAAGATTGTACTTGGTCTTTTACATGGGTTTTTCTAATTAATCCTCATGTCTTCCCTACACTGAAGATATTTCTTTCTCTACTTTATAGATGATTTTGATTTGGAGAGATGGGAAAGCGGATCTGTCTGACTCTGAGGATCTCCACAGTGCCGGAGGGTAGGGCAACTGCAATGCCTTATTTTTTTTTTTTAAAGCATTTTATTTCAATTCCGGTCTAGTTAGCATACAATGTTATATTAGTTTCAGGTACACTGCCTTTAACTCAAGAACGACTCTACTTATCTTTGGGAGACTGGGTCTCTTTACTGATTAGATTCTGGTTTTACTTCCTCTGTAGGTCCTGTTGATTACAAAGTGCCTTCTGGAGACTTCTCACCACCAGAACTGTTCAAGTTCTGCTCCAACTGAGAGCTGATTTGTTTACTCTTATTAGTTTTATCTGGTTGAAGCCTTCCTTGCTCTGCTTTTTTTTTTTTTTTTTTTTTAAAGGACAGTATTGCTCTATCGAATCATAGAACCATTATTTTGGTAGGCTCTTCCTTTAAATGTTGTGTTGGTTTTGTCTTTCTTAAATTATAGTTCTGGATTTTTTCCTGACTGATATTTTCTGTGAGGAACAGGTTGGACTTAGATTTGATATTTCATCGTTAACTGTGTTACACTGTTACGTGTTGGAAAAATTTGTCAGGAGGAGCTTTAAGATTTCTTATGAATGAATTGATCCTGCTTTGTTCTTTGTACATAAAGCTAGTAATGGACTTGTGTATCAAGGCTTATCAAGAAACAGCCCACACAAACTGAAAAACTGAGGAGAGGTTAATGGAAGGAATTATACACAAAGCTAGAAACAAGGTTGAGGAAAGCCTAGAAGGGTTGGCATAGGACCTTGGGAGCCACTGCAGCTCCCAGGGCTGAAGGATCCTGGCATTGGAGAGTGAAACCCTATGGAGACAAGAGTTGCAGCCTTTGCTTGGGGCAGCCAACCCCTGGTGGCCTGGCAGGGAGGCAGCTGGAGGCACAGGGAGACTAGCCTTTCTATCTTCCCGTCCTCTAATCTCCTGCTAATGCCGTCCACTGGCTGCATTTCAGAAGCAAAGGGACAAGGGAACCTACTTATGCAGCCCAGAGGGCCAGTCTCCTGGGATACAGAGCAGGGGGCAGAGGTGTGCACAACAGGGTGGGGAGCCCAAACAGAAGACATTCAGCACAGCTGGGATGTGGGATCCAATAACTAATGCTTCTGTTCAACTTGAGATTGAGACCATGGAAAGCCTTCATGAGAATGGTCTCCTAACAGATCAGATAGTGATTCCAGTCTTTAAAAAATGGGCCAGTGTTCTGCTTCTGCTTCCTCCAGTGCTTCTTTTTAATTTGTTTCTTAATGATTTGCAACAATCGATGCATGATCTAGCTGCACATGCCCTTATTATGGGAAGTATAAAAATAACTATTTTCTTTGCTGGTGAAATAATTTTATTGTCATTAACCAGAAATGGCCTCTCTGTCTTATTGGAAAACAGAACGGCTTGACTTTGACTTTTCTAAATCCCAAATCATCATTTTTGGCAGATAGTATTTTCAATTTAATTGGCTGTAGTTGATGATTACATGTAGCCAGAGGAGTCTTTTAGGGGTATACTTTGTAACCATTTCTCTCCGGTGGTTTCATGAAAAAATTATGCTATTTAAAAGTAGACATTTCTTGGGTGCATCATTGACATTTGTCTGTTGGTTTGTGGGGCCTAGGAGATTAGTAAAATCTGTGTTGGAAATGTTCTCAGGTACGTAGTGTCCACGCCCAGTAGACACTGGGTGGGCAAAGGAGTGAAGGGATTTACTTTGTAGCTTGGATCTTATCTTTCTTTCTGAACTGTTTTTAGGAGATGGTTTTTGGAAGCCGCCACGTGGAGGTGGGATGACCTGCCATCTGCGTCTTGGGGAGGAAGCTTCATTTACTTCAAGGGGAGTGAAGCTATCTTTCATCCTATTGATTTTCGAGCTGTATGGGAGTCTTCTTCATTAGCAACACAGATTGCATGCAGTTCATACTCTTGTCAAATGTTGAAATTTGTACATTTCTGCTGCCCAGTGCCTAGCGGTGCTTTAATAAGAAGCATGAGCGTGACCGCTAAAGGGTATGCAGTCCTTTCATTATCCCAGATCGGCAATGGCCGGTAGAACTCTCTGCAAGGATGTAAACTTTCTCCAATTCCATAAATGTGCTGTGCAATCTGACAGCACTAGCCACCTGTGGTTCCTGGACATCCCAAACGTGGGTATTAAGACTGAAGAGTGGCATTTGTCCTTTTTTGTTTTATCTTAATTAATTGGAAATAGCCGTGCGTGCCAGGGGCTACCTGCCATACCGGCAGCCACCCTAGAGCTTGTAGATTTTATCCCTCAATTAAGTCAGACTCTCTCTTCTTCAGCTTTCAATAGAAGAGGATTTATTGGACTGCATATTTCTCTCGTGTCATTTACGGTGGTTTTAGAACTTGTTCTCATAGTCTTGGACAGTCTTCCACTGAGATGCAGAAGCCCATCACCCTGCCCTTGAGTGTGGGTTGGCCCTAGTGACTTGCGTCCCATAAACAGAATGTGGAAGAAGTGATATCATGTGAGTTTCGAGACAGCTCACGAGAGTTGGGAGAGCCTGCCTGGCCCTGTCCCTTTCCTCCTGAGCCTTCACATAAGAATCCTGGCTGCTGCAACCCTCCCACGCTGAAGTCCGGTGGAGCGAGCACCTCCCCAGCTGTTCCAGCCCCCAGCTACTTCTTCGGCTGCGGATGATTCCAGACCCAGCTACTGTCTGATTGCAGCTCACTTGAGCCAGAACTGCTCCGCCGAGCCCAGTCAGTCCCCAGTGAGATAATCATAAATGATTGCTATCATTTGAAACCACGATTTTGGGGTTGTCACAGAGCATTAGCTCACCGGAACGCTCGCGTATGAAAGGATGAAGCAGGAAACTGTTCTATGAAACTCTCCGGCGTATTCACTGTTGAGCAATGTCCGCTACATCACTATCTGTTAGATCCGTATCAGGAAGGGTGCCCTTTCTTGGACAACTAATGTTCTTTTACATTCATACCTTTTTGCTTTGGTTGTCGGGAAGCTCAAAGGTGAATTCTTGCCCCGCCTTTGAACTCAATGAGACTATGGAGGATTTGTTTCTGTGTGTTTACTTTTCCTTTGGTCTCACCTCATTACTCCCTTTATCTTTTTCTCCTTTTTAAAAACGTCACTGCAGTGTGGATATTGTCAAGCCACTTCCAACAATGGATTCGAGTCATGTTAAGCTTTTGCTGAACCCATGTGCCCTATAAACTCAGCCAGTGGGCTAGTGATGATGGCTGGGAGAACTCTGGCACTTTCTAACTCCCAAGTGGCCGTAGTTCATGGGAAGGAAATGAAACTCTGAGAAGCAGAATGACAGTGGAGGGGTACATGTTGTTGGTGGACAGCAGAACCTCAGCCCGGGGAAGCTGGATTACCCCTCACTCACCCACATGGTGTCCACGGGTCAGATCCTGGTTCCTTACGAAGGAACCACTCTGGGGATGGGACAGTGGTGTAGAGATAAAGAAGACCTTGCTGAGGGACTGACCCTCAAGATCGTGCGCAGTGGGAGACAGCACACGTGTGGAAACATGAAGTGATTTAACATAAACGACACATGAGTTCAGACCAGTGAGGGTCACTGGCAAATGCAGGATTGTGGGAGGTTCCCGAAAGAGGGCTACCAAGCCAGGCCTGGGTGTGGGGCTGTGATTCAGACGTGTGGACACCGGGGGAGGGGATGAGGTGAAAGGCAGGCAGGACTAGCGGCCATGGGTTTCATGCTGGGAATTCTAGACACTGTGGCATTTGGCCGGGAAGATATTTTGGGCAGCAGAGATTGTGACACATCTCAAATTATCCTATGCGGGTACTTGCTTACTCTTCTGTTTATGAAACCAGCTCCGTCCAAGGGCAGGTGACCTGCACATGTGGACAGGACAGACTCCGAGAGAGAGACAGATGCTAATTACGGCTTCCCCAGAGCTGACTGTCCAGAAAACCCAACACGTGGGGCTGTGTTCTGGGGGAATTGCTTAGAACCCTTTATCAACAAGGAGCACTCTGGCTTCCATGCGGAGAGGCTGCTGGAAGAGATCCCACAAGCTTGAGCAGCCCCGAGAACGAGGACATCTCAGGACACGTCCGAGGAGCTCCCACGAGCTCAGCTGATTCTGAGTGCCTTTCATTTCTCGTGGCCTCCTTGTGACCATGGGAGTGGGGCATTCCGTGAACAGGACGCCTGGCAGAGCTGGACAGTGGGGCTTCATGGGGACAGCCCTGCAGTTCTTTCCTGTGCTTGCTTGATTGGTCACAACTAGTAATAGGTGCTTTTCCTGAAAGTCCACAATTGCCTCTTGAAATAGGAAAACCCCCGGTCAGATGGATAGGATATTACTAATGGTGTGAAAACTTTTCCGGGCCATTAAAACAAGATCCTTCCCCTTGCCTACAAGTGAAAGTTTAACAAACCTTCCTTGGTTGGAAGACAAAAAAACAATGTCTGATTACAGCAAAGTTCAACGCCATCCTGCCGGATTCTTCTGGGCACACAAAACCCCTGAAAGGCAGGAGCCCCACCAGTGTCCGGACTCGGAATCCAGCCTCTTGGGGTGCTTTCTGTAGATGGCTTCCAGTGGTATGAAACCACCCATAATCACAGCTGCTCTATTCACCTTGCCCAGCGCCATCAGCCGGTAAGTCATTTCCCAATTTGGTGTCTCATCGAATCCCAATCACAGCTCCAAGAGGTGAAGATGATTCTTTGACTCTTGCAGATGGGAACACCGACTGGATAATTTAAGCACATTATCCTGTCTCAGGGCAGTATCGGTGGAAGGGTTTCCACCTGGTCTTGGGGTCAAAGTCCATTTGGGCTCCTGAGCAGGGTTGGGAGAGGTGAGGCAGGGCTGGGAACCACAGGTGGAAGGGTGACCGCAGAGGTACCCGGGCCAACATCTGGTCATCTAGGATAGGCTGTCCTCAAACAGGGCAGCCTCTCACCAGCCTTCCCTCTGCCTGGGAAGGTCACGAGTCGGTGTCAGAGATCGCCAGATCTGGAAGTGACCGAAGTCATCTAGGAGTTCAAGTCCTTCATTTTTCAGCTGGGCAAGTGGAGGCCCTGGGGACACGAGGTCATGCAGAGACTCACACAGCCACCTGGTGAGAAGCTGAGACTGTTCCCCAGGTTTCTGGATCTTATGCAGAAATTTCTCCTGCTTCCCCTGAATACGCTCCTTGCCACACGCTCTCCTTGGATGAGGTAGAGACGCGTCTGCAGTGAGAGGCGGTTGGGCATCCCCTCGGTAAGCGAGCCCACTCCAGAAGGGCCGGGTTCACCGGTGTGCCGGGTCTGTGCCAGACACATCCCGCACCTGGTCTGTCATCGTCACAGGGGCTCTGCAAGTGTGTGTCGTTGTCTCTGTGAGGCGATGAGGCCAGGGACGAGGAGGGGTTTGGAGGGAAAACAGGGCCTTCCATGCCCTCTCCGCTGCACCGTGAGACCCCTGTAATAATTTATCTCTTGTCCTAGGAAACAGGAATGTCTGCTTTTTTAAAATTAATATGGCCAAGTATCATTTTTGGGAAACCATTAAAATCCAAGTTGTCTGTGTTTATTCCTAGAACTATATTTGATTAAAAGGGAGATAAGGGAGACGGACCAGTTATCCCTTTCAGACAGCATCCTTAGAAGGCTTGATTTTTTTTTTTTTTTATTGTGAAGGAAAACCAACTTTTTAAAAAGCTGGAATTCAAGTCATATGCTTAAGTAATTTTTTCAGAAGATAGACTTCTTTTTTTTTTTTTTTTAAACCCTATTCATTTAAAGTGTTGGGGGCGAACCTCTAGAGGCTCTTTTGTGTTAATTAGCTCTTCCCTCCAAGTACTAATATCTTCAGGAGCATGAAGCATTTCATCATTTATACCTCTGTTAGGCTTTCTCTGGTGCACCTGCTTTCCTCTTAACATCTGTGACATGCCTTCCAAATTTAAAAAAAACAAAAACACACACAACCCCCTCCCCCCCCCTTTTTTTTTTTAAACTTGGATGACTTTAAGGAATGGAGAGATGTGAGTGTCATGCCTCCGAGGAAGAATGTGGACCACAGATGGGCGGCCTGGGACTGCTTGGTACTGGAGAACGCAGAGAAGGATGCCAAAAGGTGGGGATAGGGAACTGACAGAGAGGGAGCTGGGAAAGCGTCAAAGCAAAATTTCTCCATTTCCATCCACCCCACCCCCGACCCCTCATGGCTATTCCGGGCCAGTGTGCCCCACGGTCTTGACACGACGTAGGTGCTAAGTACTGGCTGTCAGCTCTGACCGTCGCCAAGCACGGCACTGAAATGTCGTGATGAGTCTTTCAGCGTGATTCCACACACGTGCCTCTGTCATTCGACTCTATCCTTCCCCACACGGACCCTCTGCTCCTACCGGCACCAGCCAGAAGGGTCACATCCTAGATCGCTCCCACAGAACTGGAGTAAGAGCCTTTCCCCCTGAGAGCAGGTGCCTCCGTGTCAAATCCATCGTGGTGAGGACTCTGAACCCGAGGTTGACTGGCTCTGGTGCTTGGGGGTTTCCTGGTTCCTAACTGCTGGCTTGGTCTTTAACCTCTTGGGAGGCACCCGATTCCTGACTATTTATTTGGCTTCTGGGCCCTGTTGGCTTTCCCCATTCCCGGCCCCAACCTGTAATTCCCAGATCTGTTCTACTTTTCTGCCTTGACTTCCCACCCTGGCTCAGGACTCCTCATTGGGTTAGCAGTCCTGACCCAATAGGGAGAGTCCATCTCATTGAACAGCCAAGCAAACAGGAGGACCGTGGAAGGGTCAACAACCTCATGTTACCATCTAGCAACTGGCACAATTCTCATGGCCTTTTTGATGACGGAGCTGTTTTACATGTAATAGGAGTTCAAGGAATGCTAGAACAAAAGAAATATTTTGTTATCAAGGGGCAATAATTGTTATTCTTGCCAGTTGTTGTGTTAGCTATGCTTCTATAAATATAACGTAGTGTTCGAAATGTATATCGAGTTCCTGTGGTGTCCTGAAATTGGGGTCAGCGCACTTCTCCAAAGAAGACCAGACATGTTCCTGTGGTGAGGGCTCGTGAATGATAATTTTGATTGTTTTTCCCTCCTTCTAAAAGTGAACAAAAGTCAGTTTCACCACAGAGCCTAGATTTTTGACATAACTTCACCTGCATGAAATCCCAGTTTATCTCAATAGGGCATCAACACAGGAAGGGGAATTTCCCATCCGAGATAACTAACCCAAATCAAAACAGAACTCAATTCCCAGGAAAGCTCTGGCACTTGGTCTCACAGGTTTTTTGAGAATGGTAACCATGGGCATGTAGTTTCTTGGGCAAAAGTGACTGGATTGATTTCTTACTATTTTCCAGGAATACATTGAGGCATACACAAAATAGGATAGGCTGGGTCCTTGGGGCGCTGGGGTGGCTCACGCGGTTAAGCGTCTGCCTTTGGTTCGGGTCACGATCTCAAAGTCCTGGTATCATCGGGCTCCCTGCCTTGTGAGGAGGTTGTTCTCTCTGCCCCTCTGCCCTCTCACTCCACCCCTCTCCAGCTTGTTCCCTCTCTCAAATAAATCAATAAAATCTCAAAAACCTAGATAAGGTGAATCCTCAAATACTGATTCTTGCAGACCAATGTTCTTAAGACCTCACACTGAGCTTATCTCTAAACATATGAGTTACAGCAGATAAGTCAATGGGTCAGTGTCAACTCTTGGAGTTCATGATGGTTTTAAGGGGACGTCATCAACCACAGTCCTGCCCAAATCTCAAAGCTGTTGATCTCTACAATGTCCTACTTGACTATAGGTGTAGCAGTGTTTTGAGCTGTAGGGTCTGGTGGGGCTGGGAATGCTGGCCTTGGGCGGGATTCGGGAGGGTGCTTTGCAATTATGTGACACACCAGTGTTCCTTCCCGTCATCAACGCGGCATTGGTTGGATCAAAACAGAACGCTCTTCCCGGTTTATGTTGAAATTCTCTGTTGTCTTTTCAAATCCCAAGTAAAGATTTCCTCCCATTGTGTAAGTCAAGAAGTCTGACCAAGTATTGTGTTTGGCATTCTGCTGCTGGAAATCTCTCTTACAGGGGCCACCCACAGGGGTCCGAGCGCGGCTCGAGTGACCATCCGTGCTAATGATACAACGCCGCGTGCAGGCCGAGTCTTCATGGCAATAACCCGTCCTTGAGGGACAGAGGAGAGATAAGCAGGAGCAAATCGAAGAGGTGTCCAGCAACAACTCAGACGTCCTATCGCTCAGACGACTGAGGCTGTAGAGAGCAGGATGGGAACGCCAAGGAAGGAGTCGCTGATAAACCAGTGCAGTCATTGGAAGTGTTTCCGAGGGTGGGAAGGAGGCCTCGGGAGGCCTCGGGGGTGAGATCAGGCAAGCCATCAACATGTCTAGGTAATTTGCTAGCAGTCTGACTTTGGGTCGAGGTGTATAAACCTGCCGGCCATGATGTATGGAGCCTGCTAACCTGAGGAAGCCGGGCCACGGACGCTGCTTGGGACTCACAAGAGGGACCACCCGTTCCTGTCGGTGTGACATCTGTGCTGATGAAGGCAGACCCTCACGACCAAGTGGGTCGACAGCCCGTGGCGGGGGATGTCATGGCCTCCATCGAGGACAGCGTTTCCCAGCTCTCCTTAATCCTGCAAGTGGTTCTTAAGGACTGATGCTCTCAAAAGCTGAAAAATGGGTTGAAATGCTTTTGGGAAACTTCATCCGTACTGGCCAAAGGGAGGCTAAGTACCTCTCTGTACCCACACTGACTTTGCATTCCCCTCACTGTCTCACTGAGCCCGCCCCGACTACGTACCCCTCCTCACTTGGCTACTCTACAACCTGACGCCATCTGCTTCCCGCTGTCCTACGCTCAACCTACAGCAAACACCCCTCACCATCTCCATGATTCCATGTCCGCTGTGTGCTGGGCTCAGCTGAGATCTCTAACCCAGCTCACTGACTGCATACCGATTGTGGATTGCTACGAAAGCACTAGCTTTTTCTCCCCTCAATATCTGTTTTCCCATTCTGCCTCGAAGTAAACCCTGGCTCATCTCCCACCATCCCTTGCCCTTATGTGTGGTCACAAGCCAAGTCTGGCCAACGGTGTTTAAACCAAAGTCAGGGGACGCCTGGGTGGCTCAGTCAGTTGAGCATCTGCCTTCAGCTCAGGTCACGATTCCAGGGTCCTGGGATCGAGTCCTGCATCAGGCTCCTGCTCAGTGAGGAGCCTGCTTCTCCTCTCTCTTTGCCTGCTGCTCCCCCTTCTTGAGCATGCTCTTTCTCTCTCTCTCTCTCTGTTTCAAATAAATAAATAAGAATCTTAAAAAAAATAAACAAAAGTCGTCAGTTGGGACTTCTGGGAAGGTTCCTTGAAAGGGGACAGAATGCTGGGGTGTTTTGCCCTTAGACTTTTTACGTTTTCTGCTCGTTTTGAACACAGATAGGATGGCTTAGATCTCATCAGTCATCTTGTGACTCTGAGAACCAAAGTCACCGAATAAGGTGGTTGGTTCCTAAGTTCGGGGGAGCTTGGGTTCTTGGTAACCTTGTGGAACTACACCACCACCCTCTGTGCCTCTTATCTTTTGATTTTTTTTCTGTGACAAAAGGAACCTTCGTGTTCCTTAGGCTGTTGTATCTCGGTCTCCGTTGCTACAGCTGAAGGCAACTTCTCTGGACACAGCCCTCACCGAGCCCACCTGCCTGTGCACCTGCTCCCCAGCCCCTCGGCCAGCGTGCGTCCACTGCACGGGATTGTCAGACCATGATGTTGCCTAAGGGAACAGCTGCCCTCTGTTTTTAATGCCAAGATGAGCTGTGCACTTCCCTTGCGGCTTATCCCAATGTATAAAGCGGAATGGATCAGACTCTCTGAGGTTCATAGTCCCATTCTACAAATGTTAATGGAGCGAGCGAAACCAGCACGACGCCGTGGACACAGAGACCGGCAGTTAGGCGGCACAGTGAGACGTGGGATCCATGACCCAGTCACGTTGTGTGGGTACCTCTGCCTCATGGAGGGCGGCGTGGGTTAGCAGCTGCGAACTTTAAGATCTCCTAGTGTAAAGCTGAGTCACACCCACAACACTTCCCAAAGGGCTAGATTTGGAAAAAAAAAAATACACATTAATTTCTTTACCTTGTCCTCAAGCTTTCTGCCTAAAAATCCAGGAGAAATAAAACTGAAGATACGGAGATTACAGCTGGGAGGCGGGCAAGGGGCAGATGGGCTGCCCGACAATGGGGCTAAGAGGGGACCGGTCCCCAGGGGTGGGGAAAGCAGGGGCTGCCTCGTCCCTCCTGCGGGCAGAGCCCTTGGGCCACGTCTGCCCTGCGACTCCTGCTCTAGTTCCAGTTCCTCCTGGTTCTCTGGGCAAAGCCCGCACCCAGGTGACAGCGTGGTTGGGGGGGTCCTCTGAGAAGACAAGGGTTGGGGTGAATGATCCCTCCACCAAGGACCCTTCAAGCTGTGAGGCGCCAGGTGGAAAAGGCTGTGATGGCATCTTTAGGAAGGAAGGGTCACGTGGGTGCGAGCCCGTGGGTCCTGCTCCATCAGAGTAGGGGGGCGCGGCAGGGGACGGGGCATGTGGCTTCAGATCTGCGAGCCGGGGGTTTGCGATAACGACCAGAGGTGAGTTTAACTGGGGGCTCTCGGGCGTCTGGACTCCCCGCTCGCTTCTAGGCGTCTGCCCCTCCCTCCCCGCCGAAGTGCCTCGAAGGGGTGAGGGTGTGTCCTCGAGACCCCGCAGGGCCCGCTGGGACCGCAGGGGAGGCGATGCTCTGGGGGCCGCAGGTTGCAGGTCAGACCTGGGGTCCGGGAGTCACATGGGGGCGTCGTGCGCGCCTCCTGGTTCTGCTCTTTACTGATCCCTCGGGCGCTGGCATTCACAGAGTCATTTCTCTGAAAAAATAACACGGAGAAAACAATAAAAATGGTTTTTCAGGATGGATTTCCTGTCTTCTGTACCTCAGGAGTCCTACGTTCTGCCCACCTCAGCCTTTGGATATTCTTTCTTTTCCTTTTTTTTTTTTTTTTTTTTTTAAAGATTTTATTTATTTATTTGACACACGCACACACACACACCCACACACACACACACACACACTCACACACAGCACAAGCACAGGGAGTTGCAGAGGCTGAGGGAGAAGCAGGATCCCCCCTGAGCAGGGACCCCCACTCTGGGCTTGATCCCAGGACCCTGGGGTCCTGACCTGAGCCGAAGGCAGAGGCTTCACCGACTGACCCTGCCAGGGGCTCCCGGTACCGTTTCTACGTGGACGACAGACCCTGTGCTAAGGAAGCCCTTGTTTCAAGTGTTCACTCTTTCCAGTCTGTCCCCCCCGTATTGCCAGTTGGTAGAGACAAGTCACTTGTCCTTCCTGGGCCTCAGCTTCCTCCTTCAAAGAATGAAGGCGACGCTTGCCCTGAGGACAAGCCACTCCTGGAGCCGGCCGCGAGCTGGTGGCAGAGACGCGGCTCTCCTGGTGCCCTCGCTTCTTTCCTCGTGACCCCAGTCACTCACAGCTTGTTGTGAAAGTCAGACGAGGCGAGGAGCTGAAAGGCGTTTTAGGCTCTGAGAAGAGCGTGGAGACCGTGTGATTACTGGCGGGGATTTACGGTCCTCAACAACCTGAGCGGTGCACTGAGGCCTTTGCTACTGGAGAAAATCACTTCCCTCCGCTGCGTTGTTTCTCCCACAAGCGGCAGGGGAACGGGTTGTGGGCTCTTGGAATAGTCAACTAATACTTCCCAGGCTTCACCGCCAGTTAAGGAGACTTGTGTTGGTCTTCTCCAGCGTGTGAGCCTTCTCTGATCCCCCTGTGAGCCAGAGCTAGCTGTTCCCCAATGCCAGGCAGCACGGACGTATCACCCCTTTAGGTGCACTGTGTGTGTGTGTGTGTGTGTGTGTGTGTGTGTGCGCACGCGCAAGCGTGGGTGCTGGTGTGTGTTCGTATACCCACGTGTATGTGTATGGTGTGCACTTGCATGTCTGCGTGGGTAGGCGTGTGTGTGCGTGTGTGTGGCGCTCCCGAGAATCATGAGGATCCCATGTTCTGGGGTTCTCTGCCTGCGGTGCACAGCGGCGCCCTGATGCTGGTGAACTCTGTCTGAGGGAGAGCCCTCGGGGGGGACCCTAAAGATAGGACCTTGTGAAGGGTCCCAAAGCCCGAGCATGCTGCCTTCCACGGGGACCTTGTCAAGGGCCGGTCTTTGGAGGGAGGTGATGGGGATGAAGGCTTTGGGGCAGTCGGTTCCAGGAGCAGCTAAGCCGCTGAACGTGGGCTGCCTGAGGTCCCCTCACCTGGCCTGGGGGGCACTGGGGCCGGAGTGGCGGTCCCCAACCCTGCTGCCACCTGGGGGGTGCTGGCTCCTCCTCCTGGGGGACCTCAGGCTCTGCAGTGTGGGCAGGGGTGGTCCGGCCTCTCCAACCCACCATGGAACCTGGGGTGGGCGAGGTGGCGCAGATACGTTCCTGAGAGGAACGAGCTTCTTTAAGAGTGTTTGCTCACCCATAATGGCATCGTAGGATTTTTTAAAACTGAAGAGGGTCTCCGAAGCCTTACAGGGCCAAGTTCCTGTTTTATAGATGAGGACACAGAGGTCCCGAGAGCGTCGGGGATTCGTTCTGGGGTCCGCCGTCTGCTAGGGTGAGAGGGCAGCTTCCTTGATTTCTAATTAAATGATCTTTTCTACTGAATCCTTCAGTAATCAAGGAGAAGACAGCGTTTTGATGAATAGCTACAGGACGGTTAGGGCGGACGCAAGAATTTCCCGATTTATTATCTGGCGGTGGCAGCCTCTGGAAGAGCAATGGCTCTGACTTAGTTGTAGAAACAACCCGGTCACAAAAATGCACAAATATACTGTAATGTCCCATTCACATTCCCCAGGGCTCTTTGTTTCTCTTTCTGTTCGTGGATCCACTTCCAGCGGCCTCCGTCTCCACAAACTAAGAAAGTGCCCACAGGAGCCCGAGGAACATGTCTGCCTTTCTTCCTCCTCCCCCTCCCCCCCCCCCCTCCCCCTCCCCCTCCTCTTGTTCCCCTCCCCCTCCTCCCCCCCGCCCTCCTCCTCCTTCTAGTCCACAAACACTGGTTCTTCTGAAAGTCCCAAAAGGAAGAGAGTAGGAAGGGCCCATTTCCTTCATCTGGATCCCCACTGAGTGACGTCCTTTGAGGCTGGGGAAGGGGGACCTGGGCTGAATTCCAAGGCAATGTGTAATCAAGCACTGGCAAAGGAGCCGTTCGTTTTCTTCTTCTATTTTAAAATAAAATTTGTTTTAAATTTATTCTTCAAAGGTAGACTCTGAGACAGGGGCTTGGGTGCGGACGGTCTGTCCGGCAGGGGAATGAGAATGCCCGAGTGACGCAAGGAGCGAGGTGGGGCAGGAGAGTTCGATTGTTTAAATCAGGACTCAAATACGGTCCCCACATTTCATGGGCTTGTATTTCTCCTAAACCTCTTTATAGGCTCCCTGTTTGTCAGCTTTTCCCCTTGTAATTTGTTAATAGAAGAAACTGGGTCCAGACACCCGGGTGGCTCGGTCGGTGGAGCGTCGGACTCTTGGTTTCGGCTCAGGTCACGTTCTCAGGGTCTGGGATGGAGACCCCCCCCCCCTCCCTTGGCTTCATGCTCAGCGGGGAGTCTGCTTGAGATTCTTTACCCCTCCCCCCTTCAAATAAATAAGTAAATCTTTTTTAAGAAGAAGGAAACTGGGTCATTTAACTGATTAGATCCCCGTAATTTGATAGGTTCCCCCATATGCTGTATTTCGTGTATATTATTGTTGGAGGTAAAGGTAGAAATTTGTCCCACTTTAGTGATGATGATAAAACAATGATCAATATTCTGATTGTTAAGTTCCATTCATTTTTATTATCACGGTTTTTTATACTAGACTTTATATTTTAGAACAGTTAGAGATTTACAGTACGAAGGGCTGATACACTACCCTGCCCCCGACAATTTCCCCCATTGCGAACATCGTACTTTAATATGGTACATTTGTTACAGTTAATGAACCAACACGGATGCATGATTATCACCTAACACTTCGGGTTTATTCGGATTTTCTTAGTTCTTCCAGAATGTCCTTTTTCCATTGGAAGATTGCATCCAAGGTGACATGACATTTCTTGTCGGATCTCCTCAGGCTCCCCTGGGGGGTAACAGTTTCTCAGACCTCCCTGGTTTCTGATGGTCTTGACAGTCTCGAAGAGCGCTGCTCAGGATATCGTAGTATGCGCCTCGACAGGCGCCCCTCGGTCGTTTCTCTCGTGATTAGACTGTGGTTCTCCGTTTCGGGGGGAGATGGAGGAGGCAACGTGCCGCTTTCATCACACTGAGCCTGCAGTACTACACTGTGACCTGATTTGTAATGTTGGTGTTGACGTAGCCCCTGGGCAGAGGTGGTGCTGGTGGGGTGTCTCTCCCCAAGCCTTTGCCTCCCTGCCCACCTCCCCACCTCGCTGCTTATTGGAAGGGGGACAGAGGGCAAGGCCCACACCTCTGGGGGGGTAGGACCCCCCCCCCCCGCGAACTGCCTCCCCCCGAGGGTGGAGTGTGCATGGAGGTACTTGGAATTCCTCTGGGTGAGGTGTCTGTCTCTTCTCCCGCAGATTTATTTGCTGAAGCCTCGATTTACACAGGCAGGAACCCAGAGATCCTTATTCTACCTCTCGGGCTATGCTCCAGTGCTGCTTTCTTTTGTTGCTCGAACTGTTCTAGCTCTTTCATGGGGCTTCGGGTCGCTCTGGCACCTTCCCCTTGTGGGTTATTATTTATCATTTTGAGCACTCCCTTAGTTTCCTGGCTCCACTGGTTTTAAGGAAGAGAAACTCCATTTGCCTCAGTCTTGAGGGAGGGGTTGACATTTTAGAGCAGGAAGTACGCGAAGATCCCTCTCCTTGTCTCAGGGAGTGTGGCGGCTACTGTGCATCGGCTTGCTGAGCCCCTTGGGCCAACAGCCCGTGCTGCATCCCCATCCCCCACCCATGCTTGATTCTTTGAGGGCCTCCGCAGTTGCCAGGCTCCAATCACAAATTCTCCATCACGAAAGTTACGTCTGACGTTCCATCCACTCACTCGATTTTCCTGAACTTTGTCGAAAACAAGAAATTTTAAAAAACTGCCTGCCTTGCAAACGGATTTATTTCCCTAATTTCAATTTCTCTGATTTATACTGAAAAGACTTCATCAAGACTCAGCGAGTGACCCTTAGTTTTATCTGTTGCCCTTTAGAAATCCCTGTTTAACCTGACATACATAGAAAGGTCTAGAAATTTTTGTTGTGGTGGTTGTTTTAAAGATTTATTTATTTATTGGACAGAGAGAGACACAGCGAGAGAGGGAACACAAGCAGGGGGAGTGGGAGAGGGAGAGGCAGGCTTCCCGCTGAGCAGGGAGCCCGACATGGGGCTCAATCCCAGGACCCTGGGATTATGACCTGAGTCTAAGGCAGAAGCTTGACGACTAAGCCACCCAGGTGCCCCCCTCCACCTTTTTAAAAAAGATTTGAAAATTTTGAATATTAATTTTAACACGCCAGTATTAATATAATATTTTGATCACACACACATTTATTATGTAGTTTCTAGGGAGGGCAGTAAAAACAATCTTAGCTCTGGAGATTTACCTCCGTCGGTGTGTGACAGCTTTCCGCCCTATAACCTAACGAAGGGCCGCCCGTTGCCAGGCCGGGCCAACAGGCCTCCATAACTACCCTCCGGGCACACTGAGGCCCATGTGTACTTTTCTAAGGAGTAAAACCACTCTTCATTGTCAAACAAATCAGCCAAATCAACTTTTTCTTCTGTCAGAAAAAGTGTGACTTCATATTTAACCCAAATAAACGTGCTATTATGAGTTTCCATGACAACCGGCTCCCTTCTGAGCGCGGCGACTGGCCGGTGGGAGGAGAGGGTCCCTTGTCCTCTCACTCAGTTTAAAAAGGCAGCGCGTCGAACTCCCTTGATTTTACAATATTTACAAGTTAAGTGGCAACATCCATTACTCCCTCTCAGTCAGAACGTCGCTTTTTTCCCTTTTTCTGGCAACCAAAGCTTGTTTATCAACCAGAGCCTGCTCCCAGGCGAAAGCAAGGTGGACAGCGTAGATGAACAGAAGGAAACGGAATTTCTGCGTCGTCGTGACGGTCGGGACGGGTCTCGTCATTTGCAGGGCCGTCAAATGCAAATCTGGGGCCTCCTGTTCCAAAATTAAGTATTTCGAGAGGGCAACGATGAAGCCTTAAGGCTGGTGCGGACTCTTCTAGGCGGAGGCCCTCCAAGAGCAGGGCCTGGACAGGAGCTCAGTCTGAAGAGACCCTAGTCCCCTTCCTGGTGTAGGCCAAATCTGCATGGTCAAGAGTTTCCAAATGACAACAGGAACATCGCCAGGACCCTCTTCGCCTGCACCCTGTTCTCTGTGAATGTGGACACAAGGTCCCGACTGGAAGCATCTGTGGGTTTTCCCATCTGTAAGGCATGGGACATTAATCTACCAAAAGCTTTTCCATACTCTGGTGTACAATTTTCTTAGTGCCTCAGGGTCCCCCTCTGTAAAGTGGGGTTAATGCACGTACCCTGAATTGTAAGGACTGACTGGGTTAATATGGCGATGTGCTCAGAGCGGTGTCTGTAAGGCTTCTTGGTGTTACTATCATTATTGTCACTCTAATTATTCGATAATTTCATTCAAAATACAGACTACAGTTACAGCAGAACAGGGACTCGATTTAATGGCGGTGACCGAGTTGGCGTATAAAATCTTTCCCCCACTCACAGCATACCAGCAGCATAACTCTCTTCCATATTAATGCAAGATTTTCTACTTTTCACTGGAAAAATAGTGACACTAGTGAGCAAGCTCACACAAACCAGCCCTGATAAACTGATTTAAATGTGAGCTTCCTGGGTCCTCTCCGCTCCCCAGCCACCACACAGGAAGGAGGAGCTGTCTTCTCCGGTGAGCGGCCCAAACGCCACCGTGGGTCACTGAAGATGGTACTGGAGCTTCTATCTGCAATCAGGGTTCCATGAGCCAGAAGGATAATGTTTCGATCACTAAGGATTCTAAACCTTCACGCCAGCATTAGAACCGACCCACTTCCAGATCCCAGGACATCGAAGACCAGAGAGAAGCCGTCGCTGCAGAAATTAACACGTGCCCCTCTTGCTCTAAGGGAACCTTCAAACCAGCGTCGCGTTTGAGAGCCCAAGTGTTGGTCCTCCCGGCTTCCTGACCAGGAGAAAGCGCACTCCCGGAAGGCTGACCGCGAAGGAGTGGGCGGTTTCACGTTACTATGGTTAGTATCACTGCACCCACAGAAGGAAGAGAACCGTCGGGTCTCAGGAAGGATTAAGGCAAATCCGGCTGGAGAAGCCACCAGGCAATCCAGGGGCTCCCTGTGCAAAGACTCACAGAAGTACGGCGAGGCGCACGCACCGTCTCAACACCCCCCTCGCTGCGAGGCCTCGTGTGAAACTCAAGGTCAAGGTTTAGTCTCATGTTTTCAAACTAGCCTTTCCTCCCCCTTTAAAGGGAATGAGGAGCCCCTTTTCCCCCCACAAAGAAAGGGAACCGCATTACTATGTGTCTATTTCCATGACTCAGAAGGGCAGATCTCCAAAGCCCAAGATTTTCCATAAGAGAGTCGGCTATTCTGGTTAGGTTTTTATTTTTTTAAGCTTATTTATTTATTTATTGAGAGAGAGAGAGCAGAGAGAGTGAGAACACGAGTTGGGGCGGGAGAGGCAGAAGGAAAGGGAGATGCAGATACCCGGCTAAGCAGCTAAGCAGGGAGCCTGAGTGGGACTTGATCCTGGGACCCAGGGCTCGGGACCTGAGCCGAAGACGGTTGCTCCACCGACTGAGCCACCCAGGCACCCCTGGTTTTTTTTTATGAGAGGGTTATTCTGCCACCCAGAGCCAGGTGTGTGTCAGAGAGCGGGCGCACAACACAAGCAAATGAGCACAAACAGGATTACATAAAGCGTTTGAGGAGTGAGTTCCAGGAGGACTGTGGACTCCGCGGGACGACTAGACAGGTGTGACGCAGACAGGTGAAGGCACAGCATTGATTCAAAGCTGGAAACCTTCCACACGCGCCTCACACCCCTGGGAGTTGTCCTGATGCCGGCTAAGGTCAATCTGGGATGGGGGTGGGGGGGTTGCTGGTCAAGGCTGCTGTCCTCATCCTCGGCCCCCAGGTAGTGGTCAGTGAGATCGAAGGCCTTCGGGTAGACCTCCTGGTCTTCACGGCTCTGTAAGAACCGTTTGCTTTAATCCACACCTAGAACGAGGAGTGTGTGTGCGTATAAAGAATGGGAAGCTTACTGACAATTTTACCAATAGCTTTCCTCACAAAGAATTAACTCATTTAATTTTACAGTCTGAATGTTCTAGAAATAAATGACTGTACATCGCATTAGAAGTTTTCGTTCTGTTGTTTGGCACTGTTTTACGATGAGGATCACCAAGCAGACTTGTTGTTATGGGAAAAACATGTTATAGGTGAGATTCATTACGTGTAAGCGTTGGTGTTTTGCTTTCAATTCTGCTTTGGTAGTCCTTGTTGAAAAACTTCCATTATATTTTTATTAGAGCTTGAGTCTCCCATAAAAACCCCCAAACTGTTGCTTGTCTGTGTCTAAGGGAATCCTCATGTCTGCTTTCTTCAAGATTCTGATGCCTAAGGAGGACTCTTTGCCACAGCCTGGCAAATTTAAACAGCAAACAAATTTACACGATATAAAACACTGACTTCTTTTACTAGAAAGTGCAACTCAAACGTGAAATCAAACATGTGTGACATACTTCTGTATCCATTTCCTAGGGCTGCTGTCACAGGGCACCAGGAGCTGGGTGGCCGGAACCACAGAAATGGACGTACCCTGTTCTGGAGCTGGAAGTCTGAGATCGAGGTGGCAGCCGGGCCGGGGCCCTGGGAATTCCAGGGGAAGCCTTCCGTGTCCCCCCCCATCTCCGGTGGTTTGCTGGGCCTCTTCGGTGGTCCTTACCCTCCAGCAGAGTTGACCCACTCTCTGCCGTTGCTGTCACAAGGCGTCGTCAAGGTGTCTCTGCCTCCACACGACCATCTTCTTCTTCTTCTTCTTTTTTTTTTTTTTTTAAAGATTTTATTTATTTGACAGCGAGAGATCACAAACAGGCAGAGAGGCAGGCAGAGAGAGAGGGGGAAGCAGGCTCCCCGCTGAGCAGAGAGCCCAATGTGGGGCTCGATCCCAGGACCCTGGGATCATGACCTGAGCCGAAGGTAGAGGCTTTAACCCACTGAGCCACCCAGGTGCCCCAACACGACCATCTTCTTATAAGGACACCGGCCCCCCAGACCCTGCTTCAGGATGACCTCATCTTTTTTTTTTTTTTTTTAATATTTTATTTATTTATTTGACAGACAGAGATTACAAGTAGGCAGAGAGGTAGGCAGACAGAGAGAGAGAAAGAGAGAGAGAGAGAGAGAGAGAAGCAGTTCCCTACTGAGCAGAGAGCCCGATATGGGGCTCCACACAAGGATCCTGGGATCAGGACCTGAGCCGAAGGCAGAGGCTTTAACCCACTGAGCCACTCAGGTGCCCCCAGGATGACTTCATCTTAACATAGCTAGTAATACCTGCAACAACCCTATTTCCAGATAAGTTCCCAGTTGGAGATACTGGGAGTTCGGACTTCATTGTGTATCTTTTCTTGGGGGGGGGCTTTACAATTCAATCTTTCACAACATCCTAAAAAATTTTTTTTTATATCAAAAGGTGAAATTTTACCAGCATTTAAAAAATGATATTATTTAGATATTGGAAAATTTATATCACAATATTTTTTCATCATAACTAATATACAACTAAATTTTAATTTTATATATGTCGATAACAATGTAAGTTTTGTTTATGAATGATTAATTTTCAAATAATACATCTTACTACTTAGGTTTGTATTTCCAAAGGTTATTATAAAAACCACTAAGAAATAAGTTATGGAATCTTGTGATATGGATTACTATAATCAGTAAAGTCCAGATTAAAGTGATGTCGCTCGAAGGTGCTTATTAATTTTTACAATAAATGATAAAAATCAGATAACATGTCCACTGTGCTGTTTTCTCATTGCTTAGTTTGTAATAATCCAATGTGGCGTGAGATGAAGATTTTATGAAACATTATCATAAAAGGTGTGATATTTCTTCCACAAATGTGTGAGGGCACAAAGTGGGGTCTGGCTTTGGGAGGCCGGTAAGTCAGAATGCTGTGTTAGTATCAGAAGCCGTCCCATTAACTTCATTAGGCATCAGGAGTGAACTCCGTACGTTGGAGGAAAGAGAAGGGAGATAGTTCGAAAGCTCCTCAGTCTGGAAGCTGAGTGGCAGGTGCTCCTCATTTGTTCTGATGAAAAGGGAGGTAGGAGAAGACAGCCCAGGACCCACTTTGAGAACAGATGTGCTCAGGGGGCTCAGCTCCAGGACCGACTCCCACAGAAGTGGCGGCTCTGCCAATGGGTTCCCTTGCAAGGGCTTTGTGCACCCAACAGTCTTGGGTGAGAGTTACTGGTTGGCTAAATTTCTGTCGCACGTGGAAACTCGACGGCAGAAGATCTGGGCAACGTACCCTTTTGCTTTCCAGGTATGGTAGATGAGGAAGGGTAGCCGGGATGTGGCGATGTGGGTCCTGAGTGAACCACACAAGTTTACAGAACTTGCTGCCTTCCATGGAAAATACCGACAGAGTCGGCCTGCACTTATGTCCTTGGAAACAGACCTAACACTGTGCACACGTGTGTGTGTGTGTGTGTGTGTGTGTGTGTGTGTGTGATGTTTCACACTGATTTATAAATCTCCTGGAAACGGGGATACCCGGCCCATAGCCATGTAGTCCTGTCCCTGTGAGTGGAGGTGAGACACTGAGTCCGGAAGCCGGAGATGATGGAGTGGCCCTACCAGAGAGGACAGGGCAAAATTATAAAGCTGCACAGAATGGCGTCTGCCAAGAAAGTCTCCGGAGAACCCGGACCACTTTTTCTACGTGTGCTTTATCGGGGTTCACGCACTTCCCATGGCAGTGATTTGTATTTCCGGTGTCTGTTCCGTTAATGTTTATTGCAGCAAACAAAAACAGTAACCTCAGATGAAGTCTGAATTTTCTCGGAGGGGGAAGGGCAAACAGCCAGAGTGGAACTCAGGGGACCCAGACTCCGCAGCCCGCTGAGTGAGAAGCCGAGAGACTAAGAGGGTCTTTGAAGAAGAGGGCAGAGCAGGCTGCATCCAGAGTCCTGGGGGGGGTCCTCGGGTCAGCCCTGGGCAAGATGGCTGCCGGGCGAGGGTACCTTCTGGCCTGCTGCCTGTTAGTGAGTGTTCTCCAGCTGACCTGGGCCATCACTGTTCTGGGCTCCTGGCCTGGAAGGTGGCCAGAGTCCTGCACTCTGCGGGTCCTCCCAGGAGGACAGCATAAGGGGCTAGGGTGCTGGATCAGGCAGGCCTGCCAGGCTGTGCAGTCTTGGTCCGGTCACCTGACATCTGTGAAGTGCTGGGGCTGGGGGTCTCTAATGTCCGTCCTGCTTGGAGGCTGCAGTGTGTTGGCCCAGAAGCAACTGTGCTCTGCTCAGGTTGTTTCCAGAGCCCTAGCAAGGGAGCAGTACAGCAGCAGAGGGCAAGTCACGTCCATTCCCTTGTCCTGCCCCATCGCCCTTGACTTTGGATCTGCACTCTTGACCCAAACACACATTAACATGAATGCCCAGCATGTGACCCGTGCTCCGCTGTCAGGAAACCTCTGTGTTCCCTCTCCTGGGAAACCTTTGGGTCTTGACTTCACCTTAAGAAAAAAAAAAAAAAACAGGTAAGTCTCACCTGATGGAGGGATGTATCAGTAAAGCTGCGTAACAGAGACAGAGGCAACTGCAACAAGATGGTCTTTCTAGGACAGAGCTAGATGGGCTTCAAGGAGGAACATGGGACTCTGGGTTCCCCCGTGGCCGTTTTCCGCAGTGGTGTCCTCTGTGGTAGCTGCCATTCCTTGATGGTAGAAGTAGCAGCTGACTGAGAGGAACAGTGACACATCTGGGTTCCCCCGATTGTCCCGCACTTCTCCATCACGCCTGACTCGGTTCATGTTGTAGAAGCAAGTGCTGTCATTGGACAGAATGTACTGAAGACCAATGGTGGTGTTGCTAAGTTGTCTTGAAGCTACATTTGAAGAGCAAGTGTATTTTACCGGTTTATTTTATTTTATTTTTTTAGTTGACTTGAGTCATCCTTCCAAAGTTGGCTCTGGCTTTGCTCGTTACATCAGAAAATGCCGTGGCAGAAAGAGCACAGCTCAGGGATGGCCTGAAGCATTCAACAGCTGGCCAAGGGATTTCTTCAGGAGGGTTGTTTGGCCCCATGGGCCAAGCTTCAGAAGCATCAACAACCGCTTCAGTTCAGAAATCTGCTTGGGGTGATGATAAAGTTGACATAGTTGTGAGCACCTGGGAGGGACCTTCCCCAATTGTTCCCGCCTGAACAATTCTTTATGAGGAGAGGTTCCTGTCCAGAATGTGTCACTCGCTGAGATCCCACAGCAGGTGTCAGAAATGGGATGTCAAAACTGAAAGGCTCAAAGAATGGGTAGGAGTCAAAAGTGTTTGATTACACAGAAAGGAGAAGTGAGACACATCAAATGAGACTGGTGACACGCTCTGCCAATATTGTTGTTTACCAAATGGTTTAAGCAATGGCCTCCGTCCAGCTCTCAGAGTGTACAGAGTAGGGTTTCTATCCCAGATGGGGCAAATCCCTGGATCTCAGGGTTAGCCTTTCAGGAGAGCCTCCTCAATGAGTTTCTAGCTTAGAGACAATGGACATTAACTCACCGGCATCTTGTGAAACCCAAACCAAGGTGTACTTCTTCATCCTCTTTCTCTCAGACATTAAGGAATTTCTCCTATTGTCTTTGGAAACACTGAGTCCTGGGTTTGGGGAAAATTATTATTATTATTATTATTATTATTATTGCCAGGGGTATCTGATTTAGTAGCTGTGGTTTTAGCTTGTTATTTTACATTATATAGGGGGACTCCATGCTGTGTTAATCTCTGTGTCCCATTCAACCCTTTGAACTCTTTAAAGGAAGGGCTTTTCCAACGTTGCAGGCCTTGTAAGAGCCACACTCTTGTCCTGGAAGTAGCCCAGGCTGCAGACAGGAATGTGACTACACGGAGGCTATGCAGCCTGACAGACTGGTACCAGCATAGTTAGAAATTAGAGGGGGCGGGGATTCCTGTGGATCTTTTACTCATGTGGGTGAGACCATTTGCTTTGGACTTTAATTAATTTGGACTTTAGTTTCAAGGGAATTTAATTTTTAGACTTTAACCTCTCCCTGGAAATTTAATAATGAAGAGATTTTAAAATTTTGATTGGTGCATCTATACGCTGTTGACATTTATTACTGAAATACCTTAATATTGTTATTTAGTTTAATTGCAAAACTTTTGATGGAGCTGTACTTGGACAATATGACTAGAAATCATTTGGATTGGGAAGAATAGGGTGATAATTTAAGGCTTGGTTGTAGCATGGCCTTATAGTTAATTTAATTAATCTCTTGTTTGGACCCATTTCAGTTTCTTGAGCAAAATCGACGTTGACTACCGGCTGTTATAGGAGAACATTTAAAGAACGTGGGACAGCCACCTCCCTGGTTGGTCACAGGTGTACTGGTGGAGCCCAGTGGATGAGAAGAACAAAAAATAGAGGTATTTTGGGGAAGAAATATTTGCTTCCCATTCCTCATACGATGGAAGCAGCATCAGAGAAACCTTCCTGGTCTCCCTTCCCTTCCACTCAGTTTCCTTCAGGGGAGAAGGAGCTGTGTTCTGCAGCTGGTTGCGACAGACTCTGCAGCCCCGCTCTCTTCCAGATAGCACGCTGGTAGTTTGAGTTCATCCCTAGTGGGACTGTTTATGGCCTGGAAACCAGCAAACACTATGAATTGGGATTTTTTGTTCCATGAAACTGGCTCTCCTACAGAGTCCTCTGTCACCCATCTGGAAGGAATGACTTATTCACTGATGACTTTGGGATGGGGAACTGAGCATGTGGATGGCTGGCCCTTTCTGTCCCCTGCTTTGTGTGTGGGTGGGTGTGTGTCTTTGGGGATCTGCCTGCAGATAGCATGTGTCTGGGTCTGCTCTCGGCTTTGTGGTGACTTTGACAATGGGTACTGTGCACCCAAGAGGGGAAATCTGTCTTCTCCAGTACCACCTGCAGTGGTGAGTGAAGCTGTCTATATGTGGGGGTGGGGAGGAAGCCCTCTTCACCAGCCCAGCCCTGTGGTCTTAAGGTCAATGTTTTGACCTCTGTCTGACTTCCCGATTTCTCTCCCTTGGCTCAGAACGCCGATGGAAAGGAGAGCAATAAATTTTCTTGGCTCCCGTATACCCCAACACTTACATTTTCTCTCTTGTGCTCTTCTAATGGTTACTTGTAACTTTAAAATATTCCTTTCTTTTAAAATTATTTTTGTTTTGAGAAATGATCCCACCAAGGATGGAAAGCTGCATCAGATTTAAAAACAAAGCAAAACAGCTCAAATCATTGAAAGACAGTTTTGTCTTCTGTCTCAGATATAAGCATAGCAAGGAAGTTATATTGTATCTTTCTTACATATTTTGTAATGAATTAAAAATAAACTTTTACTTGGCAATAATTTTGGATTTATAGAGAAGCTACAAAAATAATACAGAGTTCCTATAAGCCCTTCATCCAACTGCCTCTCATCGGAACATTTTGCTTTACCGAGCTGCATTTGTCAAACTAAAAAACCGACGTTGACATATTTATTGCTCGTAACTGGACTCAAGTCTTCATTGAGATTTGTCTGTTTTTTCCACTGATGTGCTCTTTCTGTTCAAGGATTTGGTCCAGGAGACCGTATCCCGCTCACCATCCCGTCTCCTTGGCCTCCTCTGGTCTGTGACAGTTTCTCCGCCTTTCCTGGCGTCTCCTGACCTTGGCAGGCTGGAGGAACCCCCGTCAGGGGTTCTGTGAAAAGGCCCTCGATTTAAATGTGTCTGAGGTTTCTCTCCTCGTGAGACTGGAGTTGTGGGATTTTAGGATGAATTATTCATTAAAAATACCTTATAGACACAATATATATAAAGCTACTGACGTACATTATATCCTATTGTTTTGAATTTTAAAAACCAAGTAAGAGAAAACATTTACAATAGCTTTTATATCTTACCTTTTTAATTCAATGTTGCTTTAAGATCCATCCTTTTTGAAATAACGGGCATCCCCCCCCCCACAATGATGTGATATACGCATTCCTGAAAATCTTCATGTTCTGCATAATTGTGCACTAAAAATAGCAGGGCTTGTGGGATAATTAGACCCATACATGATTAGGGGCAGAGCACTGGAAACCTGGGCACCAGCGTGCCTCCGTGGACAGTGGCGCTCCCGGGATGTGGAGGGGAGCTGGGGGAAGGCTCACGGCCACGGGCCTCGCTCCAGCAGCTGCAACCTCGGGCTCCTACGACCTTGAGGAGTTATCACCTCGGAGACACGGTATTGTCAAAATTTACAATCCAATCCCCCCGCCTCCATGTCGCTTTAATTATCAGAAGATGTTTTTAACACAGCGAGAAATTTCTTGGCAGCTTTCTCATGGGCACTCGTGGCGCCATGGGCTGGTTCCACGCTGGGGACACACAGCAGGTCTGAAGCCAGTAGATCCTGGCTGAGTACTCGAATGTCCTCAGACAGGGCTTGGCCCTTTCAGAGGGTCTTTCTGCATTACTAAGAATTTCGCCTCAGTGGTGCTCAGCTTGTGTATTACCTGTCCATGGGGGCAATGTCTCTCTTCTCCTGGTCCTGAGTTTGCCAATAGGTGACCCTCTTTATGTACCTGGTAAAGTTGCTGGGAACCTGCTTAGCAAGGTAACCAGACTGTTTCTTAAGGGGTTTTGTTGATTTCGTAGAGTCGACCTTAGTTCCTTAAAGCTGTCTGGTCATAGCTGATGCTAGCAGGTGATCGAGCATGACCTTCTAGTCGAGACCTGGTTATACGACCAACGCTTCCAACGGTGTCCTGCCACCAGGACAGCGATTCTCATGGACCTCACAGAAATAAGTATGCTGCCATGAAACAAGACTACGCACTAAGAGCGTAGTCTCTTAGTGAGGGACTTTCCCTTTCTTGAGGGAAGAAACAGGGAGAAAAAAAAAAGTTTCGTCTTTATTCACATAGGTATATGTTGGCAAACTGTTGAGAGTTTAAGAGAGAAAGGTTTTCTCAAATCTGGAAAAACAAACATAAAAGAACCAACAATGTTCTGAAGTTTAAAATTGTAGAGATTATGGTCATACTTATCAGCGCATTTAGTCCCATGTCATGAATTCCAGTGGATCTTGATTTCTTTGTTAGAAGTTGTGCCAAGCCCTTGGTCTCTCTGTTAGAGCTCTACAAATTCTTACCCACTTCAGTGGTGTGATCTGAAAGTTAGCAGAAACCCATTCTTGTGACTGTCCTTTTCATGAATCTCTCTGAAGATGACTTTTGCAAAAACTTCAGAATAAAACAATAACTTCTATAAATGATAAAAAGACTTAAAAAATGACCATGGATAAAGATCTGTTGAAAATTCATTATTGATGGTTTCAGCGACACACAACATTTTTAAGATAATAACTGGAATTATGACAGATAACATGGTACCAGAATATATTAGGATTTCAGAAATGTGATATAAATTCTGGAACGACTTATGTTAATAATGTATATCCACGCAAATATAAACTAAGAAGGTTTTGTATCACTTATGTGACCATGCTTCCCATGTAATTGAACATCAAATAAGCCTAAATCATTTTAATGTCTCTTCTTTTATAAAAAGAGAGAACAAATCTTTTGAGATGTTTCAGGGACTTTCTGGAAATTACTTCCAGGTCAAAAAACTTTACTTAGAATTTGATTTGGGGAAGTTTGTTAAAATATCAAAAGGTTAAAAAAATATATCAAAAGATTTGGACACTTGATTGAATAGAATCACAGATAATTATGAAATGATATTTAATTATCTTTTTAACCAAAGAGACTATCTTAAAGGCAAATACAGAAAGTTACACAGTGTTAAGCAAAACTCAGCTCTTAATGATAAGACTCTGTTGAGTCATCAAATACTGATAAGGACAAGATGAAACACAGGTAATGATTTTAGTAAAACTAAATATTTGTTTTCTAGGTAGGTGACTTAAAAGGTAAAAAAAAAAAAAAGTAAAACTAAATATTTGTTTTCTAGGTAGATGACTTAAAAGGTAAAAAAAAAAAAAAACAAAAAACAAAAAACCCTTTTATCACATCTTTTCAAGCACAGACCAGTAGTCCAAAAGCACTTCCTCCTTCTAGTAGATAAAACAACATTACATAAACAACCTGCCCATACTCATATTTATTTTAAAAACACTTTAAGCAATTTTTAGTCAGCTTGACTCCATGAGGAAAAATTCTCTCTCTCTCTCTCTCCAAATATACTGTTAGTGTGTCCTCCATTATTTCCCTTCTCATTCTGAAATAACCAATTTTACTTCAGGACAAATTTACCTTTTTTTTCCTCCCTTTACACACAATGCATCTCTGTACCTCAGACCTTTCCGTCCCCAAAAGCACATCCCACTTGCTTTGCACACAGAGTTGCTTTTCTTATTATCTCTAACAGTTTTAACTACACGTGTGAATTAGAATTCTTTAAACTTTCTGGTGCCGGGTAGCTCAGTCGCTCAAGTGTTGGATGTTGTACCCGAGCTTTCGCATCTGAGGGACCACCAAGGAGCCAGCACCGATGCAATCACACGAGGGTTTACTTAACAAGCTTAAGCTTGGACCCAAGTATACCTGACACAGCAGAGTAGGGACTTGGACCCTGAGCTTAGTCAAGGCAGGGGTATTTATGGGTTCCTGTTACTAAACCAGGATGGGGGTTCTTAGAACTAAAGTAAAGTAGGGGAAAGCTCAGCCCTTGGGCACAGGGGTCTGCGATGGCTGCCGAAGCAAGACGGCTGTACTTATGCTAAGGCTAAACCTGAGGTGGGATGGCCTTAATTTTTCTCGGCCTCCACATTGGACTCTTGGTCTCAGCTCCGGTCATGATCACGATGTTGTGCGATCGAGCCCCACACGGGGCTCCAGGCTCAGCATGGAGTCTGCTTTGAGATTCTCATTCTCTCTCTCTCTGCCCCATCCTGCTTTTTCTCAAGTAGATAAATCTTAAAAAAAAAAAAATTCTTTAGCACTTCGAAACCTTAATGTCTAGTAAAAACTAAGAAGTAAGCATTTGTGAACTGTTATATCAGCATTCTTTAGGTTGGCAAATTTATAAATACTTTTCATAATTTCATAATTTCTAGGAACACGTGCTCTTTCTTAGAAAAACCTTTCAATACAGACATTTGCTCATGATTACTAACAGACCCAAATACCTTTAGTTTCTATGTAACAGAAGGCCAAAGGTAGATAAACCTATGCCCAGTAAATTAATGTTAATGACCTAGATATTTATTAACTATTAATGTTAATGACCTAGATATTTATCATTTAACTTATCTCAGTAAAACTCTAAGGTTCAAGTTATCTAAAAGACTTGGGAAACATAATTATTGCTGAAAAGTAAATCTATAAAGTTTCATCCTATCTATTTATCTATCTATCTATCTATCTGTCATCTATCTATCTGAATTATTTGCACACAACAATTACGTTTAGACCCTGAATGAACATTTCATGAGACACCCAGCCATGATTCCAAGTTCTTTTCCTGGCTGACAAATTTTCTAAGAGATACCATGAGTGGGTATTTGACTGGTAAACACAGGTGGAATAATCATCATCTGTCTGCATTTGATTTAATGTTGATAACTCTTTTTGATAACTCTGAAGACATGTATATTTTAATTAAACCAACAAACATAAGCTAGTTTTTTAGTTAGATGATCCCAGATCCCATGAACTTGAAGAACATGTGTGTTAGTGTCTATATTTCTGAGTTTTTGTAACTCTTAATTCATAAGACCTTATTTTTAAGCCTATTAAATAGAGCTCTTTTACATATTAATTCTGACAATACCCTCTGGGGGTAGAGGAAAATACCATCTTGCTGTTCATGGACGTACACAGACATACATAAACCTAGAGACAGACACAGAGAACTGCTAGCCTTATTTTGAAAATTGTAGCCATGAATAACATAATATTCACTAATATGAAATATTAGTAAAATAAAAGTCACTAATTTCTAAATAACAGTTGAATTCAAATTGTATTTCTCAGACAGAACAAGTTAAGGTTACCTGCTCAAACGGCTAAAGCTTTTTACTAATGCTTCTAGAGAAGACATTTAAGATTTGTATTTGACCTTGACAGGTGACCTTATGAGGGGCTGTGGGCCAGTGTTTGGGCAAGGGACTATCTACAGCAGTTTGTATTTTAAAAAGTTCCCTTCCCCCTTCAGTCTCAAGAGGTCTTGGGCTTTGTTTTAGTTGTCTCCTGGGGCGCTTACATTTTAAAGACAAGGCAAGATTTACATTTGGAAGGGACAGAGAAAGAAAGCGAATTTTCTCCTAGGCATTTGGAGAGGTATTTGTCTATTACCAGAAGTCTAGGGTAATTATTATTTAATTTTTTTCTTCCTTTTCTCAAATGCAGAACAATTGTCTTTCAATATTTGAGCTTTTTTTTTTTTTTTTTTTTTTTGGCAAGATCTGCAAATATCTGAAGGTAAATAGGAAAGGGTCTGAGTGGACTCGGAGGAGCTCTCAGAGCAAGACTTTTGCCTCTCCAGAGATTCAAGGGACAGATTAAGAATTGTTGGTTTTAACTTTCTTTTTGTCTTGCATTTCTGTGAGCTGTTTTCAGAGAACTGAATCATGGCTTCCACCATCATGCTTACAGGTGGACTTGTCCATGCAACCACAGTATTTTGAACGTGTCTTTTTACATCAGGGACAAGATTCCCTCCTAAGATGGAAATATATTCAGGAGCCCCCAGGCATAGGACAGTATGTCTCTGAAAGTTCTGTATAACGCATTCGACAAAGGCCTTTGGGTGTTCCCCTTCTCTCTGAGAGCTCCATTCCACCTCACGCACACAAGAGGCAATGCCTCTTCTACTGCTTCCGTGAGCCGCTGGACGTTGGCCTCCAGTTGGCCCCTTTCTTGATCACCTGTAGGAGGGCCTGGGAGAAATTCTGGCCATCTCTTCCCCCTGGGAGGGCCGTTTGTCCCTGGGGCCCTTGGCTTGTCTGTTAACCACACTATAATTGTGGTAGAATTTTTTTTTTTTTTGAGTTAAATTTTTTATTTTAAAATTTTGAAATATTTATGCATACAAAATAATGTATACAACCTATATATAAAGGTACAAAATAAGATAAAGTCTATGTCACTGTCATTTACTTTAAAAGAATATTACCAATAATTTTAAAGATTATTTTTATCCTATCCCTTTTCCACATTGAGGTAACCACTATCTTAAAACATGTTGATTATGTTTTTAACTTTCCTTTATACTTTTATTAAATTCATATGGAGCCCTAAAATATACATTTCTAGTTTTACATGTTTAATTTATATAAATGGGTCATAACATATGCATTCTTTTTTTTTTTAATTTTTAAATTTTTAAATAAACATATAATGTATTTTTATCCCCAGGGGTACAGATCTGTGAATCGCCAGGTTTACACACTTCACAGCACTCATCATAGCACATACCCTCCCCAATGTCCATACCCCACCACCCTCTCCCGTCCCCCCTCCCCCCAGCAACCCTCAGTCTGTTTTTTGAGATTTAGTCTTTTATGGTTTGTCTCCCTCCCGATCCCATCTTCTTTCATTTTTTCTTTTCCTACCCCCGAAACCCCCCATGTTGCATCTCCACTTCCTCATATCAGGGAGATCATATGACAGTTGTCTTTCTCTGATTGACTTATTTCGCTAAGCATGATACACTCTAGTTCCATCCACGTCATCGCAAATGGCAAGATTTCATTTCTTTTGATGGCTGCATAGTATCCCATCATATATATATATATGTACCACATCTTCTTTATCCATTCATCTGTTGATGGACATCTAGGTTCTTTCCATAGTTTGGCTGCTATAGACATTGCTGCTATAAACATTTGGGTGCACGTGCCCCTTTGGAGCACCACGTTTGTATCTTTAGGGTATATATCCAGTAGTGCAATTGCTGGGTCATAAGGTAGCTCTATTTTCAGTATTTTGAGGAACCTCCATACTGTTTTCCAGAGTGGCTGTACCAGCTTGCATTCCCACCAACAGTGTAGGAGGGTTCCCCTTTCTCCGTATCCTCGCCAGCATCTGTCATTTCTTGACTTGTTAATTTTAGCCATTCTGACTGGTGTGAGGTGGTATCTCATTGCGGGTTTGATTTGTATTTCCCTGATGCCGAGAGATGTGGAGCATTTTTTCATGTGACTGTTGGCCATCTGGATGTCTTCTTTGCAGAAATGTCTGTTCATGTCTTCTGCCCACTTCTTGATTGGATTATTTGTTCTTTGGGTGTTGAGTTTGCTAAGCTCTTTATAGAATTTGGATACTAGCCCTTTATCTGATATGTCATTTGCAAATATCTTCTCCCATTCTGTCAGTTGTCTTTTGGTTTTGTTAACTGTTTCCATTGCTGTGCAAAAGCTTTTGATCTTGATGAAATCTCAATAGTTCATTTTTCCCCATGCTTCTGTTGCCTTTGGCAATGTTCCTAGGAAGAAGTTGCTGCGGTTGAGGTCAAAGAGGTTGCTGCCTGCGTTCTCCTCAAAGATTTTGATGGATTCCTTTCTCACATTGAGGTCCTTCATCCATTTTGAGTCTATTTTCATGTGTGGTGTAAGGAAATAGTCCAATTTCATTTTTCTGCACGTGGCTGTCCAATTTTCCCAGCACCATTTGTTGAAGAGGCTGTCTTTTTTCCATTGGACATTCTTTCCTGCTTTGTCAAAGATTAGTTGACCATAGAGTTGAGGGTCTATTTCTGGGCTCTCTATTCTGTTCCATTGATCTATGTGTCTATTTTTGTGACAGTACCATACTGTCTTGATGATGACAGCTTTGTAATAGAGCTTGAAGTCTGGAATTATGATGCCATCAACTTTGGTTTTCTTTTTCAATATTCCTTTGGCTATTCGAGGTCTTTTCTGGTTCCATATAAATTTTAGGATTATTTGTTCTATTTCTTTGGAAAAAAAAGATGGGATTTTGATAGGAATTGCATTAAATGTGTAGATGCTTTAGGTAGAATAGACATTTTTCACAATATTTGTTCTTCTAATCCATGAGCATGGAACATTTTTCCATTTCTTTGTGTCTTCCTCAATTTCTTTCATGAGTACTTTATAGTTTTCTGAGTATAGATTCTTTGCCTCTTTGGTTAGGTTTATTCCTAGGTATCTTATGATTTTGGGTGCAATTGTAAATGGGATTGACTCCTTAATTTCTCTTTCTTCTGTCTTGTTGTAGTGTAAAGAAATGCAACTGATTTCTGTTCATTGACTTTATATCCTGACACTTTGCTGAATTCTGTATAAGTTCTAGCAGTTTTGGAGTGGAGCCTTTTGGGTTTTCCACATATAGTATCATATTATCTGCAAAGAGTGATACTTTGACTTCTTCTTTGCCAATTTGGATGCCTTTAATTTCTTTTTGTTGTCTGATTGCTGAGGCTAGGACTTCTAGTACTATGTTGAATAGCAGTGGTGATAATGGACATCCCTGCCGTGTTCCTGACCTTAGTGGAAAAGCTTTCAGTTTTTCTCCATTGAGAATGATATTTGCGGTAGGTTTTTCATAGATGGCTTTGATGATATTGAGGTATGTGCCCTCTATCCCTACACTTTGAAGAGTTTTGATCAGGAAGGGATGCTGTACTTTGTCAAATGTTTTTTCAGCATCTATTGAGAGTATCATATGGTTCTTGTTCTTTCTTTTATTAATGTGTTGTATCACATTGATTGATTTGCGGATGTTGAACCAACCTTGCAGCCCTGGAATAAATCCCACTTGGTCGTGGTGAATAATCCTTTTAATGTACTGTTGAATCCTATTGGCTAGTATTTTAGTGAGAATTTTCGCATCTGTGTTCAAGGATATTGGTCTGTAGTTCTCTTTTTTGATGGGATTCTTTTCTGGTTTTGGGATCAAGGTGATGCTGGCCTCATAAAATGAGTTTGGAAGTTTTCCTTCCATTTCTATTTTTTGGAACAGTTTCAGGAGAATAGGAATTAGTTTTTCTTTAAATGTTTGGTAGAATTCCCCCCGGGAAGCCATCTGGCCCTGGGCTTTTGTTTGTTTAGAGATTTTTGATGACTGTTTCAATCTCCTTACTGGTTATGGGTCTGTTCAGGTTTTCTATTTCTTCCTGGTTCAGTTGTGGCAGTTTATATGTCTCTAGAAATGCATCCATTTCTTCCAGATTGTCAAATTTGTTGGCGTAGAGTTGCTCATAGTATGTTCTTAAAATTGTCTGTATTTCTTTGGTGTTAGCTGTGATCTCTCCTCTTTCTTTCATGGTTTTATTTATTTGGGTCCTTTTTCTTTTCTTTTTGATATGTCTGGCCAGGGGTTTGTCAATCTTATTAATTCTTTCAAAGAACCAGCTCCTAGTTTTGTTGATTTGTTGTATTGTTCTTTTGGTTTCTATTTCATTGATTTCTGCTCTGATCTTAATGATTCCTCTTCTCCTTCTGGGTTTAGGCTTTCTTTGTTGTTCTTTCTCCAGCTCCTTTAGGTGTAGGGTTAGATTGTGTACCTGAGACCTTTCTTGTTTCTTGAGAAAGGCTTGTACCGCTATATATTTTCCTCTCAGGACTGCCTTTGTTGTGTCCCACAGATTTTGAAACCATTGTGTTTTCATTATCATTTGTTTCCATGAATTTTTTCAATTCTTCTTTAATTTCCTGGTTGACCCATTCATTTTTTAGACCCATGTTTAGTCTCCATGTATTTGGGTTCTTTCCAAATTTCCTCTTGTGATTGAGTTCTAGCTTCAGAGCACTGTGGTCTGAAAATATGCAGGGAATGGTCCCAATCTTTAGATAGCGGTTGAGACCTGATTTATGACCCAGGGTGTGGTCTAATCTGGAGAGTGTTCCATGTGCACTAGAGAAGAATGTGTAAGTGTATTCTGTTATTTTGGGATGGAATGTTCTGAATATATCTGTGATGTCCATCTGGTCCAGTGTGTCATTTAAGGCCTTTATTTTCTTGTTGACCATTTGTTTAGATGATCTGTCCCTTTCAATGAGGGGAATGTTAAAGTCCCCCACTATCATTGTATTATTGTTGATGTGTTTCTTTGATTTTGTTATTAATTGGTTTATATAGTTGGCTGCTCCCATGTTAGCAGCATAGATATTTAGAATTGTTAGGTCTTCTTGTTGGACAGACCCTTTGAGTATGATATAGTGTCCTTCCTCAACTCTCATTATAGTCTTTGGCTTAAAATCTGATTAATCTGATATAAGGATTGCCACCCCAGCTTTCTTCTGATGTCCATTAGCATGGTACATTGTTTTCCACTTCCTCACTTTAAATCTGGAGGTGTCTTAGAGTCTAAAATGAGTTTCTTGTAGGCAGCATATTGATGGGTTTTGTTTTTTTATCCATTCTGATACCCCGTGTCTTTTGCTTGGAGCATTTAGCCCATTAACATTTAGGGTAACTATTGAGAGACATGAATTTAGTGCCATTGTATTGCCTGTAAGGTGACTGTTACTGTATATTGTCTCTGTTTCTTTCTGATCTACTACTTAGGGTCTCTCTTTGCTTAGAGGACCCCTTTCAATATTTCCTGTAGAGCTGGTTTGATGTTTGCAAATTCTTTCAGTTTTTGTTTGTCCTGGAAGCTTTTTATCTCTCCTATTTTCAATGATAACCTAACTGGATATAGTATTCTTGGCTGCATGTTTTTCTCATTTAGTTCTGAATATATCATGACAGTTCTTTCTGGCCTGCCGGGTCTTTGTGGATAAGTCCGCTGCCAATCTAATGCTTTTACCCTTGTATGTTACAGACTTCTTTTCCCAGGCTGTTTTCAGGATTTTCTCTTTGTCGCTAAGACTTTTAAATTTTACTATCAGGTGATGGAGTGTGGACCTATTTTTATTGATTTTGAGGGGCGTTCTTTGCATCTCCTGGATTTTGATATTTGTTCCCTTTGCCATGTTAGGAAAATTCTCTACAATAATTCTCTCCAATATACCTTCTGCTCCCCTCTCTCTTTCTTCTTCTTCTGGAATCCTAATTATTCTAATGTTGTTTCATCTTATGGTGTCACTTATCTCTCGAATTCTCTCCTCGTGGTTCAGTATTTGTTTGTCTCTCTTTTGCTGAGTTTCTTTATTCTCTGTCATTTGGTCTTCTATGTCACTAATTCTTTCTTCTGCCTCATTTATCCTAGCAGTAAGAGCTTCCATTTTCGATTGCACCTCATTAATAGCTTTTTTGATTTCAACTTGGTTAGATTGTAGTTCTTTTATTTTTCCAGAAAGAGCTTTTATCTCTCCGGAGAAGGTTTCTCTAATATCTTCTATGCCTTCTTCAAGCCCGGCTAGAACCTTGAGAATAGTCCTTCTGAATTCTAGATCTGTCATATTAGCAATGTCCATATTGATTAGGTCCCCAGCCTTCGGTACTGCCTCTTGTTCTTTTTTTTGTGGTGTTTTCCCGCCTTGTCATTTCGTCCAGATAAGATCTGCTTTCTCCTCCTCTGGAATTCTGCTGTTCTCCTTGGTGAGTGAAGTTGGTCTTGGCTGGGTTTCTTGTTGATCTTCTGGGGAATGGGCCTGTTGTAGTGATTCTCAAGTGTCTTTGCCCCAGCAGAATTGCACTGCCCTTATCAAGGGCAGGGCTGAGTAATCTGCCCAGGTTTGTTTTTGGGAGTTTTTATTCCCTGAGCACTTTCTATAGAGTTCCAGAGGACAGGAATGAAGATGGCGGCCTCCCAGTCTCCAGCCCAGAGTAGCCGAGAGCTCGGGGTCCCGCTCCTCAGTGCACCCTCAGAGAAAAGCGCCCAACCGCCCCTGTCTCCCTGGCCTCTGGTCGAGCTTGGAGAAAAGCGCTCATTCACTCGTGTTTAGAGAAAAGCGCCCAGTGGCTTCTGCCTCCCTGGCCTCTGGTTGCACTTGGAGAAAAGTGCTCGGTGGCTTCCGTCTCCCTGGCCTCCAGCCACGTGTTTGGAGACAAGTGCTCAGTCACTTCGTCTCCCTGGCCTCCGGCCACACTCCGAGCTCACTCAGCCTGTGCCCGGTTCAAGGTAACCCCTAGTTGAGAGCTCCCTCCTCAGCTTTGTCTCTGTAGCCGGCTTCCCCGCTCTAATACCTGCGAGCTCTGCAACACTCAGACACCCCCGGTCCTTCTGTGACCCCGCAGGACCTGGGGTTACCCTGACCCCATGTGGGCTTCCCCCTGGTTTAGCCTCTGGAGTGATGTCCCTCAGTGGAGCAGACTTTTCAAAGTCCTCATTTTGTGCTCCGTTGCTCTGCTGCTTGGTGGGAGCCAGCCCCTCCCCCCGTGGTCTATCTTCTCATCACTTTGGATTCACTTCTCCACAGGTCCTACCTTTCAGAAAGTGATTGATTTTCTGTTTCTGGAATTGTTGCTCTTCTTCTCTTTGATTTCCCATTGGATTTGTAGGTGTTCACAATGGTTAGATAAGCTCTCTAGCTGATCTCCTGCTACCTGATGTCGTCTCAGCCTGCTACTTCTCCACCATCTTCTGTGGTGGAATATTTTAGCAGCCAATCATGGTCCTTGTGAGTGGCATGGCGGATGGTCACTAGTCTTTCTAATTCCTCCCTCAATTTGTCAGGGTCTTCTGACAGTGGAAGTTGAAGGGTACTGTAACTTAGAAGATCTATTGCTGTGGTGGTGGCAGGTTGGGGTGTGGTCCAGGATGTTTACCCAAAAGACTTTGCTCAGGAAGGCTTGAAGCTGAGAGAGCCTGATGATGGAGCCCTGCACGGGGAGCCTCACCTTCAGTCCTAGGTGCTTCTGTGAAATTCGCTTCCTGGGATTCAGCCCTTACATGAGTAACCTGCATACCCTGAGCCTAGAGAACAGGCTGGATGTGACCTGTTATCCTGTAGGGAAAAGGAAGCTAAAGCAGGTGGCTGCATGTTTAGGGGGTTTTCTGGGGAAAGTGGAGGAGTTTGGGAGAGTTAAAGGAATTTGCTGAGATGAGGCTGGATTTTAAGAAGGGGAATTAATGTCAGATGTGGGTCTTAATTTTTGTTCTAAGCTTAATTTCTGTCCTTTCATCTTGTTAAGGGAGTCCCTAAAACTAGCTGTTATTCTATTTTTTGTATATACTTTTTAATTTGGTCTTTCTATAAATAGTAATAAGACAGTTCAGAATGCTCTAAAAATTCAAAATGCTCTGAATTTTTTTTTTCAAATATAAAAGATTTCCAATTCAAAGGATTCTTTGGCCATTGATGAATGGGGTCTTACATTAATCTCAATAGCTGCTCAAACCAATTAGCCTTAATGGCTTAACCAAGGATGCAAAAGAGATGCACCAGAAATAACAAAACAAAACAAAACAACAACAACAAAAAACACCAAATGAAGAAGCAAAAGATACAGCCCTCACAAGAAAGTTTACTTCCAGACTTAGCCTAAGAAAACAAAGCCTTTGGAACTCCTGGGTAGCTCATTTGGTTAAGCATCTGCCTTCATGGTGTCAGGTCCTGATCTCAGGGTCCTGGGATTGAGTCCCCCCACCCCCACAACCTGTCGGGCTCCCCCCTCAAAAAGTCTGCTTCTCCCACTCCCTCTGTTCCCCCATTCCTCACCCAACTTGTACTCACACACTCTCTCTATCTCATAAGTAAATAAAATCTTAGAAAAAAAAAAAAAGAAAACTGAACCCTTCATGGTCATACACAGTAGGAATTGTGTAGCAAAAATGTTGTCTCTAGTCTCTCAAGAACATGAGATGCCTCCTGTCCCAGACCTAATGATCTGCAACACCAGGCAGGTGCCACTGAGATGGGACCTCTCCGGCACTAACAAGATAATGAAGATTGAGATGACAAAGGCACCTCATGGATTGGAACCCTTGTGATCAATGTCCCATGAGCTGGCAAGGGGGGACACAGAGGGTGCTGCTAGACACACACACATTGGAAGGGGCACCTTCCAGCTGGTGGAGACCAGAGAGAATGCTCTCCCTGGTCACAAAGCCAACCTCCATGGACGTAGAATAAGATGAAAATAGAACCTGAGAACCTCATGTGGTTTTCCCACAAGGGACCCACAGCAAAATTTGTCTGAATGGAAACCAGTCCAGTGAGAACCATGAACTCGCCAGTCTGTGAGGTTGGCTTGAACAGCGGGCTTGTAGGGCCTCTGTCTGTGTTCTACTCCATGGTTTCCCTCCTCTTCACAAATGACCCAGAAGACAGAGAAAAAGGAAAACAGTGACTATCTCTGGGATGAAAGGGGTCAGTAGCAAACAGGAGTATACTCACAACAAATCTTTATCATAGTGGCTATAACCAAGGAATTATGTCTCACAAAAATTTTCTCCTGCTAATCTAAATCTAGAAAAGAAAAGGACTCTCTTCACTCTTGCTCCCAGCAGACCCTGCAGGCAGAGACCCAGGAGACTGATATGTTTAAGAGTTCTTACTTTCTGCTGGCTCCTGTCAGAGATCCCAGGATCTCTCCGATGTACGGCCTGTGAGCGAGTGTCAGCCAGTGGAGAGCCCCACGATGGGTACCAAAACTGTAGGGGAGGGAAACGTTTTCCTTCTTCCCATCTAGGTTCTTTGGCTGGGCTAATAATTAAACGGATGTAAGACAGATTAACAAGAGGAAAACAAATTAAGTTTCCTATGATGGGTTCCTATAAAAATGTGAGACTCAAAAAAGTGAACAAAGCAGGCAGCTTCTGTGCCTATTAGGCAAAGAAACAAAAAATTCATGAAGAATTGATGAGACAAAGGCAAATGGAGAGCAAATTCGTGAGGGAGAAGCAAGGCTTGTTTATATAGTCTTCTTGGCTCTTGATCTTAGCTTTGTACCTCTGGTGATAAGGCTGCCTTCTGTTTTCCTAGTGCAAGGACGGTACCTTTCACGTGCGAGATTTATTTCCTGCTTCCGGAGGGACAGAGGAGGCTCAGAGTGTCCTTCTTGCACTGGCTGTTTCTTAAGTAACTTCAATTCAAAATAATCGCTATGCTGCAGTGGCATATTTTGGGGTGGACAGTTCTGCTCCCCTTCAAGAGTAAGTAGCTCCAACAGTTGTCGTAAGAATCAAATATCATTGTGGGGCACCTGGGTGGCTCAGTGGGTTAAAGCCTCTGCCTTCGACTCAGGTCATGATCCGGGGGTCCTGGGATCCAGCCCCGCATGGGGCTCTCTGCTCAACTCTGCTTCCTCCTCTCTGCCTGCCTCTCCACCTGCTGGTGATGTCTGTCTGTTAGATAAATAAACAAAATCTTAAAAAAAAAAAAATCAAATAAGACCGTGCATAGAGAGCACCTCATGTAGTGCCTCGCATGTAATAAGCTCTCGAAGTAGTTTCCGCTGTTATTATCATTAAGCTGTTTTGCGGTGTGTCCCTGAACATAGGCTCATTACTTTCCCTCAGAGTGTAGTGTGGTGGAATTGGTCTGAGATGACAGCAACGGGAGGTTTTGCTCAAGATTAGGTTCAGGATATTAGGAGGATGAACAGCAAATCTTTCAGGTAATTATTTATGAAAATTGATTCCCCTAATTGACTTTTGATAACTCTCTGGAAGCGTACACGTTAAAGATATATTCTCGGGCAAAAATGTGAGCACAAATATTCTCTGTTGTCCAATTAGGGCAGATCCAATACCCCGGCGTTCAGCTAAGCAGAAGAGAGGGTTGACACCTTTTTTCTAGTTAAAGAATCCAGTCAGGAGATAGGTCTTAATTACAGAGGACCATCCCAACTCTCCAGGGACGTGGGCTGAGGCAATATTTTCCTCAGAATTCAATTACTGTTACTTTACTACACGTAGTTTAGTGGACAGCCTCTGGCCCTAATAATTTTAGCCAGGAGAGTTCTTACAGCTGGTATTTGCGTTTAAGTGGACATTAAAATTCTCAATAAAGCTTTCCTGGAATGTTTAAATTTAAGCATTTTAGCTCACTGGTAGATACTTCCATGTAATTTTGATAGAAAATACATCCCGAGGTAACTGACACATTTGTACTGTATAGAGTTGTCAGACGTAATTCAATGAACTGTGGGGTGACATCTGCCAAAAAGGGTGATTCTAGTTTGGGTGAGTTGGTTCTAAGCAGTCGTTTTTCACTGTAAATGGAGGGTAAGATTCAGTGTCCACTGCGGCCCCTTCTTGCTGATGTTAATAGAGCCACGTCGTCAGCCCTGGTTGTCCTTTATCCTAGCCTCTGGTGTACCCAGATGTGGAGTCAGGCATTAAGGCTGAAGTTGGAAGGACAGAGGGCCCAACGATACCTAAATCCCATGATGAAACTACCACAGAGGTCCTTCCATGAGAAAAAGGGTGTAAACTATATAAAGGGTCCGAACAAAAATAAACATTTTTCTGTCAAAGGGAGTGGGGTAAGGAGAATACATTTGTAGAATTCTAGCCATGGGAAGGAGCTTAGGTCCCGCAGGAGGTGGTAGCCCAGCCTCTGCAGCACCTTTGCAGGCCAAAGAAGAGGGGTGGCTCAGTCACGGATGTCAGAGACTGTCAGCGTGAAGTCGTGGGGAGAGGCAGGAGGGGCCACCCGGCAGGACACTTTCCTCTGGGGACTGAGAGCGGCCATGCTGACAAGGGTCCGGGCCAAGCCTGAGCCCAGGGTGAGCCTTAGCATGGAACGGGACATGACGCGTGCAGACCAGGTACCGAAAACCTCCCCGTGTCGGGCAGAAATAGCGGGCACGGGTCATGCTGAGAAGCCCCACGTGGCCTCCAGCCGGATGAGCGGACGAGGCCCCGTCTCCGAGGTCAGCCGGGGCCTGCAGGAGGGACCGGACGTCTGGCTGCCTCAGAAGGGGGCTGGAGCAGGACGGAGATGGACTTGGAGTTCCAGGTGACAAAGCAGGTGGGAGGCTAAGACTGTGGTCCCCCTCCCCGCCCCCATGCTGTTCCCTATGCCCAGGTCTGACGTGCAAGCGTTGACTAAAAGAGCAATTGACTCCAGATCCTTAAAACGTCAACAGTAAGAGCAGCGACAACAGTGCAAATACCCGGATTTCTGAGCCGTGGAGCCCCAGCAGCGTTGCTTTGATTTCTGAAGAGCTTTATCTGAGATCAGCGTCTTCTAGGCCCAGAGGCTGGATTTCCGCCGCGGTCACACACATGCACCTTGTCGTTTCTCCTGCACGGGGGGCAGTGGGGAGCTTGGGAGCCTTCTCCTCCAGTAAACGCAGACTCCTAGCTCGAGGTTCCCGGATGGCCTGGCTGAGCGGTGGGCTATGGGCCACAGCACCGTCACCCCCAGGGCTGCTCATTCTGCGTGTACATTCATTGACTCCAACCTCCTGGATCCGATGTCCAGAGTTCGAGCGCAGGAATCTGCGATTCGCAAGCTCAGTGGCCCAGTGTGTTTTGGGAGCCCTCACTTCAGTGTCTTTCTGGCAGCTCAGATGTCTTATTTGGGGGACATGACTGGCTCCCAACAAGCTTAAAGGCAGGTGGTCATCTTTAAAGAAGGGTCTAGAACATCTTGACTCAGGTTATCCCTTAGCCTGCCTCTGGTGCGCTCTCTGAGGACCCATTCAGGGAGACCCCCGCTTCACCACGCCCTTTCGTGCCCTCCAACAAGTGATCTCATAAATTCCTGCTCCCGGGATGACAACTGCTTAATCACGCAGGCCAGACTGCAGCCCACCTTAAAAATGTCTTTGGAGGACCGCACGCTCCTTAGGCACCGTCTGAAGTCCTTTATGAGTGTTTATTTGTTCCATGACAGTGCTATGTGGTAAATACTATTTTATGTTCCTCGTTTAGCAGCTGAAGAAACTGCGGTCTGAAGAGGTTAATGGACTTGCCCAGAGCCAGGGTTGAACCCAGGTGGTCTGCTGCGGGGGCCGGGCTTCGGGCAGCACAGGCTAATCCTCCGCACCAGGGCCTGTGGGGGAATGAGGATATGGGGTTGTGTGCTGCCTTTCTTGCGGGGAAGCCTCTCTGGAACGCCAAGCACCCAGGCTGTTGGCTACCATTTCTGGGGCCCTGGCAATCTCCCTGGCTTTCGTTTTGTTGTTGCATGTGTAGGAGACTGGCTTTTGCCTCCAATTCCTGCTCCGTCTCAGCATCAACACAGACATTAGGCAGAGTGTGCCTGTAACACCTTGTCAAAGTTCTTCCTTGACTTGGAAAGCCCACCTTCTTGGCTGCCGTGTGTGCGGGGAGACGCAATCTCACATTCTGGGAAGCATTTACCCGGGGTGTGCAAGTGCAGGGAAAATCCTCGAGGCCAGTGATTCTCAACTGGAGATGCTTGTGTTGTAATGACCTCGTAGCTTTGAACCGACCAGCTGCCCAGGCCACATGGCAGTCGGCGGCAGCCGATGGTCTGGTGGTGACAGAGCTCCTTTGGGGACAGTTACGTGAGCCAGTCTCTGCCGGTGGGGTCCGGGGAGCCCCCATTGCAGGCTGAGCAGTAGCTTCGGGAAGACAGCTGTTGTCTCGGACTGATTGTGTGGCTCTTTCTGCCTGATGTGTCCCTTGCTTCCTCTTTCCTTCCCCTTTTCCAGGGGCTCCTGTTTGAACTGAGAGAGCACACCAGCTGCGTTATTTAGGTCCTGGAGTCTGGCGTCGGGCTACTCCAGGATTAAATGAAAGGGTAACCTTGTGTTTACCATCCCACAAGTTTTTATCTATTCAGTAGACTTGCTCCGTGGTAACGAACCTTCTGTCTGTCTTAGGATGCTCTTCTTTTCCTGCACCTGGAACTTTGGAACCCTGCAGTCCGAGGCGTCTGTCTTACCCACTGGGGCTTGGAATCAGGGAGAAAGCAAAGTGCCAAGGTGTGGGGAAAGGCTGAAGTCCTTCAGGACTTTCACTGGAGCACGGTGAACTGTAGGAGAAAGCGAGCAGAAAAAGCGAGCAGAGAGCTTCCGAGCAACGCGTCTGAGGCCAGAGTGTGGACTTACCATGCCCCTCCCCTGATGAGTTTGATGGCCGCGGTCACCCCGGGAGCGAGCGGTCACGCACCGTCCAGGCAGGTTACGAGGACAGGAGCCAACTGTGGAGCACTCGCTGCGGAGGGCTTGGAGTCCCTCTTCCTTGTTGTTTCTCTTCTCCGCCATCGCCTCAGCCCGCCCTCTCCCTACCTCCACGTCTCCCTCTCTCGTTCTCGTTCAGTGTCAAGCCTTGTTCAGAACATCCATTTGGGAGATCTTCCTGACGTGCCGGGCCCCTTGACATCCCCGTGTTCCTATAGAATCCGCCCATCCTACCGGTACCTGCATTCTTGAGACTCACCTGGGGGGCCCAGTGCTAACAAGAGGGCAGACTGAGCACAGTGTCGACACTTCTTCCTTCTGTGTCCCAACCTTTTGCCTATGATATGTATTTTTCCGTTTAAATCTACCTATAATTGAATAAATGGCTAGAATAAGAAAAGCTTATGAAGGAATCACTTTAAGCCAATCTTACATTTAAAAAATAAGATGCAAAAGGTTTTGGAGAGGGGTGCCTAGGTGGCTCAGTGGGTTAAAGCCTCTGCCTTCAGCTCAGGTCACGATCTCAGGGTCCTGGGATCGAGCCCCACATCGGGCTCTCTGCTCAGCAGGGAGCCTACTTCCTCCTCTCTCTCTGCCTGCCTCTCTGCCTACTTGTGATCTCTATCTGTCAAATAAATAAATAAAATCTTTAAAAAAAAAAAAAGGTTTGAAAGCAAATTTAAATGCACGTCTTTTTTTAAAGAAAATAATTTATTTATTTGAAAGAGAGAGAGAGAGAAAGCACTAGCAGGGGGAGGGGTAAGGGGAGAGAGAGAAGCAGACTCCCCAGTGGGCAGGGAGGCCGATGCAGGGCTCGATCCCAGGACCCTGGAACCATGACCCCAGCCGAAAGCAGATGCTCAACTGACTGACCCACCCAGGTGCGTCTTAACTGTGCATCATTAAAAAAAAAAAAAACAAAAAAAGAAAAAAATCTCAAACTTTTCCAGAAATGTACTAACCATTTGTAATAGTCCTATTACCTTGTAATTTGGAATATGCTACCCACATGATGGTTCTTCTAGTTGATTGAGAAATAACCTTTATTACCAATTTTTCATTGGTTGTCCATGGGAAAAGTCATGATGAGACCATCACGAGTTAGCTCGAGATCCTTTTCACGTGAAAGTGTCATGTTTTATGTAGATGCGCGTGTGCCGTGAAACACAGAATCAGGATGTCAGACTGAGCTTGTTCTCCGTTCTAGGTATTCTGGGAATAAAGCAGAGTCCGGCTGCGTGTCCTGTTGATGAAATGAAAACAGTAGCTTTTGGAGCCTCGAGGACTATTGATCTCCACCGTCCCTTTCCTTGCTTCTTAATCAAATGTACACACACGCACACTTCACTTGAGACATCAGGAGACCACCTTCAGAAATGTTAATGAGGGGAAAAGCCCCTCATAATTTTGTTACTATGATAAGAACACTTATTGTTTGGGGGTATTCCTTAAACATTTTTTTTTCCCCAAGTAATTTACTTCTTTTAAAAAAATAGTGTATAGACAAATTTACGTTATTTTTTCTCTTATAGGCTCATACGCATTTTTACCAGTTGTAGCGTAAAGTTTGCAACCTGCCTCGTGAGTGGCTGCGCGTTCTGTGCGGTGGACAGACAGGACGGTGTTCCACAACACGCCCCGATTTTCTGATTTCACTCTCCTAAGTCACGTCGTGGTTGTCCCTGTGAGGAAAACCTCCTCTGCAGACACCCCACCACCACCGCCTGCCCCAAGCCACGGCTGGTATTTCAGGACATTTACCGAGACTGGATTTCGGGATGTGACTGTTGTGATTTGCCAAGCACGGCCGCACGAGGCTGTTGGAGCACCAGCAGGCACGGCACTGTGGAGTCTCTAATAAATAACCCGCATCGATCTCTCATTTTGTGATTTATCTTTTTTTTTTTCTCTTTGAGCTCTGATTCATGGCTCCACGGGGTGACTTTGGAAAATCACTTACCCATCAGCCACAGCACGCTGACCTTGGCCTGTAAAAGGTCAGGGGGGAACAGACCCAAGGTGGGATCTCAGCCGCTCGTCCTCTTTCCAGGACCGTAGCCCAGATTCCACACACAGTGACCCCAGGGAGGAAACACGGAGAAGTTGTTGCTGTGTCTCCCGGTCATCGTTAACCTCCCTGGAGCTTTCTTCCAAGGCAGTAGGTGCTTTGCTTCGGAGGGTCGCTGAGCTCTTGTCTCTGGACTGCATGGTGCAAAGCCATGGGAGAAGGGCCCGCGTGGGTGAGGGGTGGTGGTCTGGGGAAGCGGGCAGTCTGGCTTGGTGAGAGAAGACGTCCTTGTGACCTGATAAGCTATTAAAAAAGAGACCACTGGCCCCCATAGAATGACTTGGGTGACTTAACACCTAACCTGGCTGCGGGGGCCAGCGCCCCTGCCCTCCCACCGCGGAGTGTACTCTTTAACCAGTCAGTCTGGGTTTACCTGCTCTGCGCTGGTGGGCATGAGAGCGGCCCTCCCTTTCCCCATAGGAAGGTGATTGCCTGAGATAATCTGCTCTTTGCAAGAAACATTTTCTTCTGGAACTTTCTACATACTACGCTGCTCCTCAGAGCTCCTTCTTATCTGCTAGATGGAGTGCTGCCCAATTTATGAGTCAGTGACTAAAGCCAAGTAGATCCTTCAATGTACTCATGTGAATTTTGTTTTTTAACATAACTCAGCTGCTGATACTTTCTTTCTCTGTTTTCTCTCCTGCAGACACACGCAGAAAGGCCTTTGTGTTCCCCACAGAATCAGATAATTCTTAGGTGACCTTATCCGTTCTGGTACAGAAGCCACTGAAGGCTTTCACCCTGTGCCTGCAAGTCTACACTGCCTTGGCCCACCCCTACAGCCTCTCCTCGTATGCCACCAGGGCACAGCACAATGAGATCCTCCTCTTCAGGGAAAAGCCTGGCTTGTACAGCGTGTCTGTGGGGAGGGTGGGATCTGACACCTACTTCAGAGTTCCTGAGACTTTTTACACACCCAGGCACTTCTGTGTTACCTGGGAGTCCCAAACAGGGATTACAGAGCTCTAGGTGGATGGAAGCCCATGGTGAGGATGAGTCTGAGGAAGGAATACACGGTGGGGTCAGAAGCAAGCATCAGCCTAGGGCAGGAGCAGGATTCATTCGGTGGGGACTTTGATAAGACCCAGGTCTTGGTGGGAGAGGTTGGAGATGGGAACATGTGGGACTTTGTGCTGCCCCCAGAGGAGATCAGAGCTGTCTCCACCGGTGGGGTCTCCATCCCTAACTTCCGGAACTGGCAGGAACTCAAGTATGAAACACGAGGTGTGGTCCTGAGGCCCTTTTGTCTGTGCTGAAGTTGCCTCCTCTGGTGGGAGGGGCGGTCACACTTACATTGCCCTGTCTCTTGCTCTCAGGTGTTGCTGTCCTACACACACCGCTCTGGCCGAGGGACCGTATTTCCCTTTGTCTTCTCTACCTGTTTTCCTCAGCACCAGGGACAGCGCAGAGAAGAGGGGCTTTTTGTAGAATTACCAGGACACACCCAGGGCCAGTTAGATCTGATTTTGGGAGTGGAAACCTAGGATCACAGGGATTGCAGTGTTTGGTCAAGGTGGGGAGCTATGCATTTTCAGTATGTCTAGGAGCAAGGGAGCCAACTTTTCTTTTCTTTCCCTCCTGGAAGACCGCCTGTGTTTACCAGCAGCCCCACTAACATCTACTTTTCCCTTTAAAGGCAAACCCACCCCCTCTGACTGTGCTTTAATGAATTAGCTGCATAACCCAGGAGGAGAGTTTTTCCAGCATTCTGACCCCACTCGCCCACTAGGATGTGGCCATTATATGTTTGAATGATCTTTAATTCTTTAATCCTGTCAATTTGAAGATTTAAAAATCTAAAAAGAAATGTTTTACTGTTGTTCCTGCTTCAGGGGTTTTCTTTTTTTCCTCAGGACCACCAGTTTTCATTGTGTGATGTTTCCATTACTTCTCCTTACCTGTGTGCCTTATCCTTATCATGTGAGCTCTCACTTTTTTAAGCCTTTCTTCCGCACCATGCGTTCATTTTCCTGTTTGGCATACTGGGCTCCTTCCTATTTCCAGTGCCTCTGGAAATCCCACAGCACATTCTGAGTCTGTCTGGAATTCCTTCTTGGACTTGCACATTCCTTCAACACTCACGTTTCATCCAGTCTCTGTTTCCCTCAGTTTGCTTGAGAGCTTCATGCTGTGTCAGATTTTCTCAATGTTCCCGTCATTAATCTTTTTGAAATAAATCTTTCACATGCCTTAAGTACTGTTATTTCATGTCTTAGTACTTTTCTGTCATCCTGCTGCTCAATGCTAGAGTGGGGGCGAGTTCTCGAGCCCCTGCCTGCTGACCCGGCCACAGTTAGACCCTTACAATGTCAGCCGACTGCCGAGCTCCCAGTCCTGCAGCGCCCGCTCTGACAGCCTGCAGCTCCCCATCCAAGGGACCACCACCTCCCCCTAGTTTCTACCAATCATCCCCTGACTCTCATAGGTGTGCTTATTCAGTCATCCGTGTCTTTGTTTCTCCATTGGTGTAGTAAGGAATGCTGGAGAGGACATAACAGCAGCTTGATCAAGCAAGACCAGGTCTTCTTTGTGAGAGGGTCCCAGGCAGGGGAAGCTTCCATCTGACTCTGACAGGCTCCTCCTTTTGGGAAGAGGAGGGACTTGTCCTGCTGTCTCTCCCAAGTCTGACATCCGCTGGTTCACAGTTCAGGGTCAAGTGTCCTATGCATTGTCAGCTCTCGCTGGGGCTCTGGGACCCAACTTTCTCCACCCGGTGGGAGGTAAATGTAGGTTCTCCTTGCTTGGATCCGGGGAGGGAGGTTTTAGGAAGGGAGGTTTTCTTACCTTGGATCCCAGCGGCATTCTCGGCCCACCACGAGGCTGGTGCTGTGATCCTTATTTGAGTCCCATTTCTATTCCTCAGTTCCTTTAGAATGTGCAGGAGAGGAGATGAGGCTGTTCCCTCAGAGCTCGAAATGCTGCAAGGAGAGAAGGGAGCTCCTTCATCAGGAGGCCTGTACTTTCTTCACGTAGGGCAGAAGGAAGCTGGGCGGGCAGGACTCCAGGCCTGTTGACACAGTAGCAGAATGGCAGGTTGCCTGGCACAGGGGATGGGGCTCACATCTGGAGCCAGCGCAGGCTTGCCCAAGAGTTCCAGCTCTGGATATTGAGATGTTCCTCAGGGGTTGGGGCAGGTTCACCTCAAAATGAATGGAGTCCCGGTGCCTGGAATCTTTGGACTTTGCAGTGTGAGTGCCAAGCACCGAAAGAACTAGGTCCTGTTCCTCTCAATATGCTTTCCTTGTGTGCAGGTCAAAGACGGACTCTTGAGGGTCTAATCTGTGCACCCATACGGCCCGTTGCAGTTCCTCGGAGGCCCCGCCCCTTTTACCAGGGTTTAAGACAGCAGACCGCCCGATCTCGGACCCCGGCTCCATTCTTCAGTGGCACGTAACCTCGGATGAGTTATTTAAAATGCTGTGTATCCTCCCAATTCCTCCCAATTTCTTCACCTTTAAAATGGGACTAATGCTCCTGGCTGGCTCAGTTGGTTAAGCATCCAGCTCTGGATTTCAGCTCAGGTTATGATCTCAGGGTCAGGAGATCGAGCCTGATGTCATGCTCTGCATTCAGCAGGGAGTCTGCTTGAGATTCTCTCTCTCCCTCTCCCTCGGCTCTTCCCCCTAAAATAAATAAATAAATAAACAAACAAATAAACAAACAAATAAATAAATAAAATCAATCTTCACAGAAAATAAAATGGGGACAATGTAGGCCCCCCTTTGCTGGTCCATAGTGAGTGCTCAAGGCATGTTATCTATGATTTGCTAATAGTCACGATAGTGGATTTCAAAGACACAGACTCTGGATCAGAGGCCCAGTAGGTTGAAGGGATGCAGCAGTTAATAGATACAGAAGAAGGGGGTCTCCAGCCCCGAGGATGATCTGTCTGCTTGCCATGGAGAAAAACATCAGGGATACGATTACAGATTTATGGGATAAGGGGGCACATTTGGAAGATCTCTCCCTGGGACACTGTGGTTTCAGGAAACAGGTTCACTCAGAGGCAGAGTGAAGAGACACGGAGAGGAGAAGAGGCTTCCAAATTTGGCAGAAAACTCTCGCTTTGATTTTTAGGGGGACATTGGAAACTCAGGGAGGAGGAAATCAACCTAAAAGGACAGGCTCTATGCGACAGTGAACCACCAGGAGATGGGAAAGGTGAGGGGGTTCTGTGACCCATCTGCATGGGGTCACAGGACAGGAGGCCAGGTGCAGGGGGCAGCTGGCCTTGAAGGGCAGAGGGGCCACCGAGGAGGGGTTGTCACAGGGAGCAGCACAACCACAAGCTTCTGGGGCAAAGAGGTGGGAAAGCGGGTGTCTTTGTCACTGAATAACTTGTCACTGTGGGTCTAAAAACTCTAATCTGAGGACAGGTGGTGGCCGGGGTGGTGCTGGGCTGGAGGACACAGGGGTCCCCACTGGACCCTAGAGAAAAAGCACTAACTACAGAGCTGCCGACCCTTTGCTGAGAGGTAAGGCTCAAACAGGAAGCATCTCCACAGAGGCTTCCCTGTTGCCATTAACCAGAGAGAAGGATCTTCCCAGACGTAAAGGAGAGCCATCCCCTTCTTCTGAACGGGGATGCACAGGGTCCTCAACCCCCTAGAATTCCCTGGAACACACTCTCTGGCTCTCAGGGCCCTGTGTATTCTGACTTGTTCCCCTCTGTCCTGTAACCCTCCTGCCAGTTTGCCTGTTCATTTCAGCCACAAACAGGTGCCCAAATGTCTGCGGCATGGTGGCACTCGCTTCCGATGCATGGGATAAGCAGGAAAGCCACAGAAACAAGAGCAACAGAACCATACAGACGTGGTCTCGGTCACCTGGGACTTAGATTCCAGCAAATTTGCACACATGTGATGTGTTTTCATGAGGAGCTGGCGTGTGCTCTTTCTCTAGATCCTCACGTGGCAGGTTCCGTATAATTTGTTTTCTTGATCTATTCTTAGTTTCTGAGCAGGTATCACTACCTGAGAAAAGCCTGGGGGTGTGGGTTTCCTTATTGTCCTCTCTTCCACTGGATTGAAAATTCCGTGAAAGCAGTGACATTATTGCCTGTTGTATTCCCAGTTTTTAGCGTGGCTCATAGTACGTTCTCAATAAATATTTGATGAGTTAATTAATTCTAGAGAAGGCAGCAGCGGGGAAGAAATGGTTCTTTTGCCGCGGAGGACGGAGAGATGCATGAAGAGTGGGTTGTCGTGAGGCCGTAATTTGGCTCACAGGATGGTCTGCTGTGTGTGACCTCAACTTGCTCCTTACGGAAGGGAGGGAGTGGCCGGAGTCCGCACTGGATTCTGCGTGATGCTTCTGGGAATAAAGCAGGTAGGGAAATGGAAATTAAAAAAATAAAAGTTGGAGTAGGCACTTAGGTTTGAACAGGAGACCTGGAGGTCTGCAACAGAGACGTCCTGGTCAGTCATTACGAAGGTCAGAGGCCTGTCCTGGCAGCCCTCCACAAGAAGCAGGGTCAAACCGGACGGGCTCAAGGTGGCAGATGCCATGACTGGAAACCCCTGACCACATAAGGAAGAAAAAGCTTGAAACCCTGCTTCCCACCCCAAGTGATAAATACTCTGTCCCCTAGTTAATAACTGTCAATAAAAGATAGAAAACCGAACCTCCAGGGCATGTGGTCTCTCTCTCTCTCTCTCTCAGCTGCTTTCTTATCTCAAGAATATCCTTTTGCCTTTAATAAACTTGCCTGCTTGTGTAACTTGACCATTGTGCTGTGTGTCTGTCCTTGAATTCATTCTCCTGACAAGACTGAGAACCTTCTGTGACTTCTTGGGGTCTGGCTGGGTCAAGGCTCCAGGGTGTGGGGTTTCCCTGGTTCAGCCAGCAACATGAGTAGGGCAGATAAAGGGTTGAAAAGTACAGTTATCCTGATGTGCACTGAGTAATGCGTGGAACTGTTGAATCGTTGTATCATACACCTAAAACTAGTAACACTCTATGTTAACAATACTTCCACAAAAGCAAGAGAAAAAAAATTATAAGAATAAGTCCGGCAGGGGTGCCTGGGTGGCTCAGTGGGTTAAGCCTCTGCCTTCGGCTCAGTTTGTGATCTCAGGGTCCTGGGATGGAGTCCCGCGTCAGGCTCTCTGCTTGGCGGGGAGTCTGCTTCCTCCTCTCTCTGACTGCCTCTGCCTACTTGTGATCTCTCTGTCAGATAAATAAATAAAATATTTAAAACAAACAACAAAACACCGAGTAAGTCGGGCAAACAGTTGGGGGATAAAGTAGCTTCAGGAGAAACCGGCCTATTGCAGATTTGCCAAGTGCAGACCGTTACAAATCTCTCAATTTTTCAGAGGAAAGAAGTATTTCAAATGCTAATCACCACAGGAAGAGGCAGGACACAGACTGGTGAATTTCCCCCACAGACATTGCCGAACGATGAACTTCTTGACATATTGAACTTCTTGATTTCTCCCAAATATGTGTGTGTGTGTGTGTGTGTGTGTGTGTGTGTAAGACTTGTGCTTACTCATTAATGTGCTGAAATTTGGCTAGTCTCTTTTGTTTTTAGATCAAAGTATGAAGGGGAACAGAATATACTGCCTCAAAGCATGCCTGTTTGGCTTATTGACTATTTTGAGCTGGTTGTTTTTATAATTTTTTTTTAAGATTTTATTTATTTATTTGACAGACAGAAATCACAAGTAGATAGAGAAGCAGGCAGAGAGAGAGAGGAGGAAGCTGGCTCCCTGCTGAGCAGAGAGCCTGATGCCAGCCTCGATCCCAGACCCTGAGATCATGACCTGAGCCGAAGGCAGCAGCTTAACCCACTGAGCCACCCAGGCACCCATTGAGCTGGTTGTTTTTAAGAAACTGCGAACATAGGAGACACTCTGAAAACGGAATAGAAGTGATCCTGTGGTAAGAGACGTTTGCATTTATGAGGGGAATCTCCTCCATTCCTAAGGGTGTCTCCCTCTGTGTACCCGGAGGATGGGTATGAGTCAATCTCTAGACTCTCTTATCGGTGGAGAAGGTCAGGATGATATAAATGTGAAGGATAACATTCTTCTTCTTCTTCTTTTTTTTTTTTTTTTTAAAGATTTTATTCATTTATTTGAGAGACAGAGATCACAAGTAGGCAGAGAGGCAGGCGGAGAGAGAGAGAGAGGAGGAAGCAGGCTCCCCACTGAGCAGGGAGCCCGATGCAGGGCTGGATCCCAGGACCCTGGGATCATGACCTGAGCTGAAGGCAGAGGCTTAACCCACTGAGCCACCCAGGTGCCCCGGATAATGTCATTCTTGTTCCTGTGCTTTTCCTGGGGACTCCCTAGCCCCAAGACCTGCCTTTGTCTTTAGCTGGGCTAGGTATTGAGGCCATTTTGGAGAGTTTCTCAGTTTTCCTGGGTGTCTCCCACATAGAAAGAACACATGTTATTAAGTTTCTGTTTTTTTTTTTTTTCCCGTTAATCTGTACGGGGGCGGGGGGGGAGTTGGGTCTCAGCCAAGAACCTCGGAGGGTAGAGAGGAAGTTATTTTGCCTCCCCTACAATTACATACACATAAAAAAAGGCACAAGTCACAAGTGTATCTCTTGATAAAATTTCCCAAGGTGGAGAATTCCTGCACCAGTATGGATTGTAGATTATTTATGGTTCCTTTCTACTGTATCGCGCTTTCCGCTGAATGAGAATCATCACTGTCCATCCATTTCTCGTTCCTAAGCTCAAAGGGAAAGTTTTCGATAATTTGTGGTGAAGTATGATGTTTGCTCCATGGTTATTTATTTATTTATTTTTTTAAAGTATCCTTATATCTTTTTATGGCAAAAGAGAAAGTTCAGTCTTGCAAAGGGGTCTTTGTAAGGGTAATAGTCTTGGGCCTATTCTAATATTTTTTATGCACAAGCTCCCATCCCTCTGGCACTGTCCACTACTCTGGCAGGTAATAGGTAATTTGGCGGAAGGATAAGACCCCTTGCCCTGGCTTACTCTTCCGTTGGTGAGCCTGAGAGTGGGAATGGGGTAGAACCCAGGGTAAAGAGCTTTCAGTATTTGTAAGACGGTCTCATTTTCTGTTCATTCCAGCCACCAGGTGACCCTGTCCTTTAGCTCCCCCTGCCCATGTAGCCCAAGTATTACTGTTCTCTAGATGCCCTCTCTTATGGCTGCTTCTTCCCCAGGTAAGACCAGGGGAGGAGGGTGTGGAAGGGAAAGCTGGGTCATTGGCCTGACCGTGTGCACTTCCTGCCGTCAGCTCTTTGCCTCTGGTGGAGGCACCTGGTGTGAAACCACTGGTAGTGGCTGCAGCTAGTAACTTGGGGGCCAATCATCCTCTTGGCCAATGTGGGAAAGAGAACTAGAAGGCCCAAGTGGATAGCACTCCCCCAGTCGTGGGGCCTGGCTCCCTTTCTCTGGATTCTTCTTTCCTTTCCCAGTGGGGCTTAGTCACCTTGTCTTCCCAAGCTCTCCTCCCACTTGTCCTGGAATCCAGCGGCCTCCCTCTCTTTCTGGTGGCTTCTCCGGAGTTTGGGTCAAGGGAGGGAGCCACAAGTCCATGCTAGTTTGTCATATTCTATAGAACTGTCAATGTCTGGAGGAGGAAACTCAATAGAGAGATCGCAAGATCTATATGAAGGCAAGAAGAGTGTTATTGAAGGACAAGACATGAATAAATTGAAGAGATGTGTCATATTCCTAGATAGGGAGACTTTTTGTGATAAAAATCTCAATCATTCCAAGATGTCAATCATTCCTAAAGTAATATATAAATTTAATTTAATTTAAATAAAACTTCCAGCTTATTTTAATCAAAGAAAATAAATCTGAAATTGACCTTGAAGAATAAATGTGTGTTAAATGGCAAGAAAGTTATGAAAAAGAAAATATTAGCAAGGGGAACTTCTTTTTTTTTTTAATAGAGAGCAGAGCTTACTATCTCTAAAGCCACTAGAATAAAATCAATTTGGATAGGATCTGACAATAGACCAATGGAACACAAATAAGAACTCAGAGACAGATCAAGGTATATACAGAGAATTGCAACACATTTTAATGGAGGGAAGGTATTTCAGACAATAATTAGTGTTGGAACTGCTGTCTATCCATTTGAATAAAATAAAGCTAAATCCTACTTCGTATAATACATAAAACTAAAAATTTGAAGGGTTAAATCTTTATATATAAGACAACACAACACCAAAACATATTAAAAATTTAGGAAAATATGTGTAAAATCTCAAGGTGATGGAAACTTTTCTGAATCATGTAGGAAACCCATGGCTAGTATAAAAGCCTACGAGGTCAAAGTCAATATAAACAACAATACCAAAGGACAAACTGGGAGAATATTCTCTCTCCCCTCTTTGTGTGTGTGTGTGTGTGTGTGTGTGTGTGTGTGTGTATCAGAGGGGGTAGTACCTTTAATACACTAAAACGGCTTACTAATACATAAGAAAATAAATGTCCAGTGGTTACATGTGGCAGGAGAGTCATAGGACATATATTGCAGATGGCCAGGGAAGATCTGAAATGGTACTCAATCTTACTTGTAATCCATGAAATGCAATTTAAAGACAACAAATTATTGAACACTACATCTGAAACTAATGATGTACTATATGTTGGCTAATTGAATTTAAATTAAAAAAATAAAAATAAGATAACAGCAAAAATAAAAACAACAATAGTATACTACTTTTTAAATGTTACTGGATTGGTAAAAAAGTGTTGTTGATATCCAGTTATCACTAAGTTAGGGGGAAATAGGCAGTTTTGTGCAGTTATGCTGGGAGTGTAAAATTTTATAGGAGCTTTTTGGAATTTACTTTGACAGTGCGTATTACATTTTTGAGATGCTCATATTCTTGGACCCAGTAATTCTACTCATAGAAAACTACCCTGCGTCAGTAAGATAAAGTTCATGAGGAGGTATATAAAAAGGTCTACTTATTATGGAGCGCTCACAACAAATGTTTGGAAAAGCACAGGTGTTCATCAACAGGGATTGTGGACAGTGGTTGAATAGATTATGCTATGGTCATACTACAGGATATTGTGCAGCTCCTAGGAGACAATGGGACTGAGGTACCGCTCACGAAAAATGTGTGGGGAAGCAAGATGGTTGCAGACCTGATCTGCAACATAATTCCATTTTGTGACACAAAACTGTGTTTATGTCTGTGGGCATACAGATAGTAGATGATAGATAGACATATGGATACATGGATGGATGGTTAGATGATGGATGGTAGATACATGATAAATAGATAGATAAATGGTTAGATGGATGGATGGATGGACGGATGGATGGACAGATAAAACGTTGATCTGCATAAAGGCAAGATAAGTTGGGACAGATTCCACATTACAAAAAATAGGTAGAAGTGAGAATTCTACGACTTTATTATACAATTTTGAAGTGATAGGATTGTGTCAGTCAGTGTTCCACATAGGAAAGAGAAACTATTCTAAATATTTTAAGTGGAGAAGGATTTAATACCAGGAACTAAGTGTTCCTAGGGTCAGTGGAAGGACCAAAAGAGTAGCTCTTGGGTAACCACCGAGAATGGGAATGACTCCTATGACGACTGAGAAGCGATGCACGGGGCCAGGGAGAGGTCTCCACCGAGGCTCCTGCTGGAACTCCAAGCTCAAGGAGGCAATCCCCCCTCACACATGTTAGTGTGGCTTTCTTGAAAAAGATAAGAGATAACCAGTGTCCGCCAGGGTGTGGAGCAAAGGCAGCCCTCACTCTCTGTTGGCGAGAGTGTACATTGGCACAGCTACCATGGAAAACGGTAGGGGGGGTCCTTGAAAAGTTAAAAATAGAGCCATGACATGATCCAGCAAGCCCGCTTCAGGGCGTATATCCAAAGGTTGTGAAATCACTATCTTGGAGAGATAGCTGCACCTCCTTATTGATGGCAGCGTGGCGGTGGCAGTGTGGCGGTGACTATTTACATGCGTCAAGACTTGGAGAAAACCCAAGTACCCACTGATGGATGAATGGACGAAGAAGATGTGGGTTACACCCATAATGGGATATTATTCAGCAACAAGAATGAAGGAAATGTTGCCATTTGCAGCAAGGTGGGTGGAGCTTGAGGGCCTGGTGCTGAGTGACAAATCAGAGAAAGAGAGATATTGTACAATCTCACTTGTATGTGGAATCTAAAGGTGGCTGTCAAAGGCAAGAAGCTGGGGAAACGGGCGACAGTGGTCAAAGGGTAGAAACTTTCAGTGACCAGAGAACTAAGGTGAGATAACTAACATGTCCTGTGCAGCATGGTAACTCTAGTTAAGAATACTGTATTGTATTTCTGAAAATTGTTAAGAAAGAGATTCGCTCCCTCCCCCAGCCCGGAGTACTGCAGAAGGAGCACACGGAACACGCCGCTAAGAAATCTCTTACCTCCATGACTTTGTTAGCTAGTGAAATCTACCTGAAGAAGGGGGGAGAGAGGCCTCTGCCTTCCAAACTTCGGGTAAGTTCACTGCATTGGCAGAACCTGATTCCTCGTGGGAATCCAAGCTGCTGTGTCGTCAGGGACACATCACCGGGAGCTTCTCATCATTCCAGCAGAGAATGAGGGTGCAGACTGAGTGGGAAAATCCCCAGGACCCACCACGGGGATTGTGCACAAAGTTTACCTTGCTGTATCTTCAAATGTATTGATAGGGGTGTGTGCTCATAATGCATCTTCACTAAAAAGAATAGACATCAATACCCACTTAACCCTTTTTTTTCTAAAAGGATTTATTTATTTAAGAGATAGGAGAGAGAGAGAGAGAGAGAGAGGCAGAGGGACAGGGAGGCAAGCAGACTCCCTGCTGAGCAGGGATCCTGATGCAGAGCTCGATGCCGGGACCCTGAGATCATGACCTGAGCCACGATGGAGAGTTAGATGTTTGACTGACAAAGACACCCAGGCGCGCCTCCCATATTTTTATTTTGAACAAGGAAAACACACCTACACAAGTATGTGTGCATGCGCTTGGAAGAGTACAAAAGGGATTCAAACAAAGATGAGGAAATGGCTTTCTTGGAGGGGACGGGTTTACAGGCAGTTTAAAAAAAATCACGGGCATATTCTGGGGGGCCTGGTTGGCTCAGTGTGTTGGTCATCTGACACTTGGTTTTGGTTCAGGTGGTGACCTCAGGGTTGTGGGATTGAGCCTGTGTCTGGCTCTGTGCTCACTGGGGAGCCTACTTGGGATTCTCTCCCTCTACCCTTCCCCCACAAGCTCTCTCTCTCTCATACATAAGTAAATCTTTGAGAAAATCATAGGCATTTTCTATAACAAATACATCTTGATTTTAAAAATTGATAAACTTTATTTTTTTTAGGCCAGTTAGAGGTTCACAGCAAAATTGAGCAGAAAGTGCAAAGTTTCCAAATATCTCCCACTTCCTGCACGTGCAATACGTCTCCCATCAGGGCCCCTCACCAGAGTGGCTCATTTGTTATGAGTGCTGAACCTACACGGACACATCAATATCACCCAGAGTGTATGGTTTATATAAGATTTCACTCTTGCACATTCTGTGGCTTTGGATAAATGTATAATGACATGTACCCATCATTTCAGAATCATACGGCGTCATCTCACTGCCTGAAAAGTCCTCTCTGTCTGCCCGTTAATCCCTCCCGCCCCTGACCTTCAGCCCTGGCAGCCACAGATCTTTTCCCCCCCGTTTCCCTAGTTTTGCCTTTTCCTGCATGTCAGAGAGCTGGAGTCCTACAGAACATAGCCATGCACGCCGACTCTTCTTTCACTTAGTCGTATGCGTTTTCGTTTTATCTGGCTTTTTAAAAAGTGGAATAAATATGAAACGTTGTTAAAAGACACAGTTTAGAGGATGAATTCCTGGATCATGCAGCCTTTGAGTTAGTGTTCTATTCTGACCTATTTCCCGACCAGGAAGAGGTTCTCGTGAGCAGAGTGGACATCTCGCTGCTTCTAGACTGCTCCTCTGAATGGTTGAAATGAGGGGGTGGGCAGGACGCCCCCGCTACTGCTCTGTCTTTCTCAGGGACAGCAGCTGGCTTGACCTTCCCCTGGATCCTGTTCAGCCCAGGGGGTCTGTAGAAATAATTCAAGGAGGACAATGTGGAAATATCGCAGTTTCCTTCCTCTTATTCCCGGTCCCCTCCTTTTCAAGAAAGAGACGTTCTAACTGATTGGTTACAGTCGAAGATCTTAGGCTCCTGGTTTGTGGAGTTGAAGAAAATGCATGACATCCGCGTGTAGGAGAGGCAGAACCTCTCTCAGCCGAGGTCTCTCTGCTGCTCTCTTGAACCGTCTGCCACTGTTCTTGTCATGCTCCAGGACGTCACCAAACTCTCTGTGCTTGGGCCTTCGTGGGTGTGTGACCTGTAGAGTCGCTCACAGAAGGAAACTATGCTTAGTTTTGCTTTTCTGTAACAATCTTTGAATTCTTAAATATTTGCAACAAGGGGCCTTGCATTTTCGTTTTGCTCGGGGTCCTACGGGTTATGTAGCTGGTCTGGCCTGAATGGATCACTTTGCTTCTCCCTGGGTTGTGGTCCCTCCTTTTGGAGATCCCTGCTTCCAAGTCTCTTAGCATGCCCTTCAAGGTCGGTTGTGAATTTGTACCTGTTCACTTCTCTGTTCTTTCCTTTCCCTCCTTATATGCTAAGCACCCCCCCCCCCCCACCCCATGGACCCATTTGCCCTTCTTCTGACTTTGCACCGAGTGTGAGTTCTTGTCCCTGCCTTATACATCTGGAACACTGCACATCTTAAAAACCTGCTCAGGTGTCGCTTCTGCGGGATTCCTTGCCAGATCCATTCGTGCTTTGAGAGTGGAGAATCCTGCGTCTGATGAGATGAACTTGTAGGTAAGATAAAAGGTTATCTTTTTCTAAATGCAAATCCCAATGCCTTATACTACAATCTGTGTTCCTCAAGCGTTTGCCTAATGAAATAGATACAAAGGGTACTATGCAGAGCTCTTTTCTTGCAAGGGAGGGAATGTAACTTAAACTATCATAAGCCAGATCAGAAATCTACCTGTCATGGAACCAGTTGCCAAAAGAAGGAGGTGTGACTGGGCTCTGAGGGTCACTGGACCCCGGCTGGAATGTTGCAAGGCTTTTCTCACCTGTGTTTCTCTCTGTTTCTCTCTACGTGCTCTGTCCTCTCACACCCGGTTCTTCCCTAGGGCTGGAAGTGTGTCACCAGGTGCACACCTCCCATCTTTGTTCTGGAGAGTTGAAGTAATCCAGGAAATGGTCCAGACCAGTTCAGGTTGGGCCAGGAGCCACTGGTCCCAGGTTCTCAACCTTCCTGGGTTGTGTGTGTGTGTGAGGGAGTGGGATGTAGCAGGTGGACTCTCAGATTCTAGACTTACCAAAGTTTTGGACCCCCTCCCCCAGACTTATTGAGATAGAATTGACACAGAACATTATGAGCAAGTTTAAGGTGTACACCCTGTTGATTTGATAACTTACCTATTGCAGGAATGAGGACCACCACCGTGCTAGGAGAGCTCTTTTTCTCTGTACTTTTCCCTTTCACATGCGCAATTTCCACAATTAGCTTCAAATTTCTGCCAGTTTCATTCAGTCAAATATGCAGCTAGAGCTATGTTTAGATTGCCTACTCTCAGTTACACAAAACCGCCTTTCTTAGTTTTCCCATTTTACGGTCACTGTTTGTTTCCCTCCTTAAATTATGAACACTTAAGAATTGTGTTTTGAGGTGAGAACACGGATCCATCATTTAGGAAAGACAGGTTGCAATGTGAACTTGAAATCACTGCAAACAGGTAGGATCATCGGGGAAATTCAGACAAGCCCTTGTCAGGGGAGGCGTGGCTGACGTGACTTTGTCTCTCATGAACTGAACAGAGAAGACAACAAAACTACCCCTTGTCATAATGAATGAATTGGCAGCAAATAGCAGGATTCAAGTGATAAAAGGCTTAGGATATTTTTGGAAGCCTGTTCAAATATAGATTTTCCTTACATTTCAATGTCAATCGACATAAACAGTTACTTCTCCATCACCGAATCCACACTTAACTGCTCTCCTAACTTGTGGAGACGCCACATGACATCTTAGGAAGAATATTCACATGGAGTCTTCTCCCCCAATTTAATTATTTCCTATAAAAATCTGAAATAATTTTTATGGTTTTGATTTCAAGATCATTTAACTAAAAGGAACTTACTTAAGGTTGGCTATCTTTTTTGCACCGTCATACTTGGGAAATTTTTGGAAGGGAGAAATCCTACTCCTGAGTCATTAAATGCTAATATCTAGTTAAGTTTTCAGGTTTCCTAAGTTATTTTCCAAGGGGAAATGTGTTATGAATAGGGAAGTGGTTTTGAGCATTTTCTCCCTCTCCCCACCCCAATATTCATACTGAATTCATGGAAGGTGTTGATCAGAGTTTACAAAATAAAGACTGCTTTGCTACTTAGCTGTAGAGAAGAAAAGAGATGTTTTTAGAAAGGATCAATATCTAGATAAGGCAAATTGATTAAATTCGAATCTGAATCATTGAGAAAGGGGCCACAGGTTTGACTTATCTAGCAATTTTTAAGAGCGCGAATGCTCTCAATAAATCACAGAAGGTAAAACGATTATGATTTTTATGGCATATAACAAACACCCTGAAATGGCGATCATGTCTGAGAATTAGTGACCGTTGATTCTGGAGAGGGAGTCATTTGAAGTTCTTAGTTCGTTTGGATGGGATGAAAATTCTAACCCTGGTGGTGGAACGAAGGACAGCACCCTTACCAGCTTTCTTTGTTGAAAACAAAGTTCTTCGGCAAGTATTTTCCCCAAACAGTAAAATAAGTTGGTCGGTGGATCCGCAGATATTTTATCTGACAAATGACACATGACAAAAGCTACAGAATTTCTCAGTTAGAAAAGACAGTGATCAAAATTTCCACCAAGTACGAGTGGTACATGTTGGCCCCGGAGTGCGGTCCTCCGTGTCTCCCTGGGTGACCACTCTGATAGGTGGGTGAAACGTTCACAGACCAGCTGCGTCTCCCCTCATCACACAAACACCCACCACCGTCAGGAGTGGATGCTATCTGTATTGACAGGAGGGTGCCTGGACTCTTGAAATACAGCATCAAGGCCAACCAGAGCCATCACGTGGTCCCCGAATCTGGTTTTTGAGTTGTCCGTTGAGTTCAGTTCAGCTCAGATCTTCAAAGAGACATGTTGAGTACCTCAGCCTTTTAACCTCGCAGGGCAGTGAGACAGGTGGAATGTGGCTGGGCTATTTCATGTGATTTTGAGTCATTTTTACCTACATTGAATGTGAAAAAAATCAATATAGTAGAAATCAGAATGCAAAAGAAATCCTCGTTTTTGGTTGAAACAAAAAGCTGGTAAGACACTTGGTGTTTGTGGCAAGTTTGCCTCCCAGCGCAATCCGGGGTCCATGTTCACTTCTACCGATTTTTAAGGGGTGTGAGTGTGTGCGTGTGCGTGTGCGTGTGCGTGTGTGTGTGTGTGTGTACAGGCAACGTGCTCTGCGTTGGGTGTTCTGAAGTCAAAGTTTGAGGCAAACTGACAGTTTGGGGACAAAGCATACAATAGGAATGAGGTTTATGGCCGAGGGGGAAATGGAGAGCAAGAAAAGCTGGGATTAAGTACCCACGAGGGAGGGCCAGCCGACAGTGTGAGGAAAATACCCTCCCATCAGCATTACTATAGGATTTCCTCTTGTCCTGAGGTTGGGCCCTTGGCAAGTTTCACAGAAAAGTAGGATCTGGATTCTCCCAGTAAAGATCTAGATATTTCCGTGGCTGCACTTAACTCGTAGGTGGAGCTTAGCTGAAAGGAGTGAACTCTCCTTCCCCTGTTAGGTCCCTGCTTCCTTTGGCCTGGACTCAGAGGACAGAGATACCTCAGGGTCTTCCTTGGCCATCTGAGGAGGATATGCCGAGACCCGTGGGCTCTGAGAAGAGGCATATCCAGGAACCAGATCAAAGAGTCACTGTGGGAGTTATTTTTTAAATTATTTTTGAGAATTTAGTGATGTTTTCCTAAACATAACAGTATGGGCTTAGTTGTGCTATGGAGAACCGAGGGAAGGATTTATGGCCATTTTGGGGTTCAGTCAAAATGGGAAGAGAGGGACCTTGAGATCATTCCGCACTGATGACAGAGCCTCTCCAGAATGTGAATTTCGGGGAACTAGAGTTGGAGATACCAAATCCAGCCATTTGTCACATAGTAGATTTTTTCATAGTTTTTTACTCCAAGCGCTTCGAAGAGATGAAAGCCTTGGTAGACTAGCAGAGCCGCCTGACGTGTCACTGTAGACGCACCAGGAAGAAGCAACCGAAGGATAGAAGATGGGTTTTTGGAAGTGTTGGGCAATTATTTATGTATTAATTAACCACTTTAATTTCCCTTTGCTCAGGCAAAAGCTAGTTATTTAATGTCTCTTGAGCTAGAGGGCTGATTACAGGGTCTGGCATATCATGAAACAAGATATTTATTAAATGAGTGAATGAATGAATGAATGAATGCCTCAACCTGTACGGCTCACAGGTGAGGGAAACATACAGAGACAACTGTATCCCGTGAGATGTGTGTAGTCACAGATCAGTGAATCACCAACAATAGGAGGAAAAAAAAAAAAAACCAATAGAGTGATTTATTTTTCCTTTGGAACAAGGGAGGAGAAGATGGTGGAAGGAAACTGAGGGCAAATACATTTTCTCCTGGTGGAGAAAGTTGGAGAAAGAAATTATAATGAGCAGAACAAGGCTTTCTCAAAGAAATGGGTCAGTGTTTGTGATCATTTGCTGTGAAAGTCTTGAGGCTTGCAGATACATGTTTGGATCACTTCACTCCATCCAACTGTGCATAGAAGACAATACAAGGAAAGGCTCAACCTACCACAGGCAGCTTTAGAGTCTTCTATAGGAAGGTTAGAACGTAGAAAACCACACACACCCTGCAAATCTTCGCTAAAGCTTTACGTAAATCTTAGGGGACTGGTTGCTAGAGAAGACATCTTGCTTTTGTGCCTGTAGTTTAGAAATAGGTGGAGTTAGATGGTTGACATTGTGGACATAAAACCAAGTGGTCCTCTATAAAATTAGAGCAAGTTATAGCTCTCCTGTATGGTAGAAGCCATAAAATGGGATCAGGACAAGTCTGAGGAAACAGAAGGAGCTCCACAAGGTAGTTTGCTCAAGGACTCATTGTCCTAAAGCGAAGACACAGTGTTTGCTTGGAATATCCGGGGGGAACTCAGGTGGGAGATTAGCTGAGTGTGCATCTCAGATTCTTTCCCTGGTGGGGACCCAGAGACCCATTCTTGAGCTTTTTGGAGATTTGGGATAACAGGAGGAAGCAAATAAACTCTATTTTTGAAGGACTCAGCCATGTAGGGCAGGCAAGGAACACGGATTTGATACTTCATTTCAGTGGGAGGCATCAATTTCCCCTACTTTGTGGGGGACAGATAGCAAAGCTCTGCTGCCCTGAAGACTGCCTTGCCAGCTGGTCAGGGAGGGGGGCTTCAGGAGCCTGACGGGTAACGTTCCCGGGATGAAGTTTGGGATTCTCACAGCCGGCAGTGGTGTCAGCGACCGGAAGAGAGGTTTTGTGAGTTTCAGAAAAGCGGACGACGGTGAAACTCCAGGAGGGGACTAAACTCATATAAGCACCTCTGGGGATCCCGGAAATGACTCAGTATAACTCTGGGGTTAGGGGATGGGCCATGAAAGCTTTCGGCTGATGTGATTCTGTTCCCTTTCCTGGGTTGGGGAGGCTTGAGTAAAGTCAGATGTTGCAGGAACACCCACAGAGAGAGACGATACTCAGAGACCTTGCTCTGAGCAGGTGCATAAACGCACACTGAGGCTGGATCATCATGTCTTCAAATCCCCAAACCTTACGAGAGCTTGAGGAATATCAGGGGACCTGGGAGAAAGCCTCTAGACACGAAGAGAACAGACACGGGGTTGTTTATCTTACCGGGATTAAGGGCTCGCCCTTTCTTCCGTGGGCTGTAACGAGAGAGGCAAATCGTCACACACTCAGGTCTAACCTGAGAGCCAAGTAGTCATGACCGTGTAGGCACAATAAACACATGGTCATGATTACGGAACGAGGGCCCAGGCAACCTCGATGGATCCATTCGCCATTTTTCTGAAAGTTTTTGATCAAGATCTTTCATCCATTCTTGTACTGACAGAGATTGACTGAAAGGACCCAGAGTTTTAGTTTTAAAATAATGGTGTCCAGAGAGAGTAAAACCAGGGAATAAGCCCCAGTGATGGGGCTTTGTCGTTGTGAGGCTTAGTTCTCCCTGGGTATTGCCGCCGCTGGTTTGCACGACCGCTCATTGCTTCCTCTATCACACGCGCCCTGGAGCTCACGAAGCCGTCCATTTATGCGGTGAGTATAAATCTCACTCAATAAACTCAGGTGAGCGGGAAATGTCACGTCTCTATTTGCTTTAAATCAAGTCACATAAGTCTCCGGGCTTCTGTCTCATCGAGTTGCTGAGCGTTCCAAAGTCGTTATTATTGGGGTTCCTGTTCTGATGACCCCAGGTCACGTCAGGTTTGGGGTTGCTATACTGACACTCAAACGTCAGGGAGGCCCGCTGGGCACTGCTGAGATGTCCACTGTTCAAGGCCTCTTGGGCCCTGGAAGTTTGCAACCTTGCTGTTTCGGCTAGGTGGTCCCCAGGTGTCTTGGTCAAGGTTGGGAGGTCTGAAGATCTCGAGGCCCATTTCCCAGCCATCCTGTCAGAAACTCTGCTCCCTCCCCGCAGGGCTGGCACCCCGATCCCTCCCCCGGACCTGCCAGCTTCTGACCCTCTCCCAGCCAGGGGTGTTCTCTTCATCTCTTCATTTTCCCTGCTTGCTTCCATGTGTCTGTCTCCCTCACCTTCCTGCACCATCTCCGCGGGAGCTCGGGGTTTTGGCAGACACGTGTTCAATAGGAGATTTTCTCCGGCAGTTTTGTTTGCTGTCACAGAACTTCCCTGGACACGGGGCAGCTCAATGCTGCTTGCTTGGAATAAGATAACTCCCTTATGTTGGCCAACGACAACAGCAGATTATGGCCGCAGCGAGTATCCCTGTCTTGCTTACTCAGCAGACGATGGTCCAGCTTAGCTACGGGGCAGCTCCGGACCAGGAGCTGAGAGAGGAACAGTGAGCTCGGCAGCACCTCCTGGACCTCGCAGTAGCAAACAGTTCGCACAAGTCAACGGCCAAGAGCGCAGGGGTGGAGTTGGGAGAGTCCTTGAGTCTAGAGCTGGGTTGGCGGGGGGTGGGAGAAATCATGCATAGAGGCTCCTTCCCATACGTGAGAAGGGAGAAAGGGCCACAGGCAGCTGGTCCAGGGAGCATGTGAATCAGAAGGAACCTGTGCCCATGTTTGGGGGACGAGTTTTGAGATCTGGAAGAGTGGCAGGTCAGGCGCCGAGCTTCCAGGAGCCGGGCAAGCCGTGGCGAGATGTGGCGAGAGGACTGCACCAGGACCCATCAGTGAGGAGCTCGCGCTGCAGCCGTGGTCCCTGGCAGGTAGGGCCTTGGCTCCCTCGACGCCCATTCCAATCTCATCTCTCTCACCTTACTTTTGCACAGTGACTGGCAAGTGAAAATACGGCACTTCCTAAACTCCTTGGGCCTCGGAGGGCCGTGTGGCCCAGTTTTGGCCAGTTGATCCCGAGTGCACGTCTGTGCTCCTGCTTCATACATTCCTTCTACTGCCTGGAAGGGCAGCAGTGGCCAGAGGCCCTAGTGGCAGAGGGTAGCCCAGGAAGACCTCCCCGAGGGCACGGGGGAGCCACGGCCGCTCCCTCCTGCAGGCTGACTTGGGAGTGAGGTGGGTAAATGCACTTGGTAAGCCACCACGGCTGCGTTCCATGTGGATGAGTGCAGATCCCAACACAGGGAACCAACAGAGCATTTGAAATGGGAGAGCTCACCCGCTGAGTGGGCTGGCAGTCTTTGCCAGGGCTCTGGGCTGCTCCTGCTTTGCTGCACGTCTGTGGGAGCTGGGAGTCCCTGCAGGGATCGAGAGGCTCTGGGTGGATGGGACGCCCATGGTGGGGAGTCTGGAGAGGGGATACTCAGTGGGGACAGAGTGAGCATTGATTTGGGGCAGGAGCCGATTCCTTTTGGGGATGGTCTTGGATTAGAACCTGTTCTTATATCTACAAGAGAAGAATGATGGAAGCAGCCCAAGTGTCTATCCACTGAGGAAGGGATAAGGAAGATGTGGTGTGTGTAGGCGATGGAGTATTACTTAGCCATAAAGAGGAATGACGACTTGCCTTTTGCAACAACACGGATGGAGCTAGAGAGAAGAATGCTAAGCAAAATAAATCACTCCGAGAAAGACAAAAACCGTATGATTCCACTCATATGTTAAGAAACAAAACAGATGACCAAGGGAGAAAAAAAGAGAAAGATGCACCAAGAAACAGATTCCTAACTATAGAGAACAAACTGCTGGTGACCAGAGGGGAGGGGAGGGGGGTGGGGGAAAGAGGTGGTGGGGATTAAGGAGGCACTTGTGATGAGCATCGGTGACGTATGGAAGAGCTGAGCTGCCTTATTGAACACCCGAGACTAAAATGACACTGTCTGTTCCCTATACTGGAAATAAAAATAAAATAAAATAAATAAAATAAAATACTCTCCCTACCCTCTCCTAAGGGAGTCAGCCTGAGGACGTTTTCCTTTGGGTAATCTCCCTTCTGAATAAGCCTCTCTAAAGCCATGCCTGAAAACTCCAAAAACAAACCAAACCAGACCAAAACAACAACAACAACAACAAAAACAAACCCAAAACCCCAAAACTAAAAAAAAAAAAAAAGCATAGAGAAAGAATCAGTCATTGGCGGCAGACACAGGAGGAGTGACCATACGAGACTCTGTGTTGTCAGTTGTTGAGACGGGTTGTGCTTATGCTGGCGGGACCTTCAGTCCAAATGTCCCCGACATATGGGGGGCCTGGTGGCGGGCTCACAGGGCCCCAGCTGCGGCCCTGGGCTGTGACCCTCGTACACAGCCGCCGTCCTGAGGGGGCCTCCTGGAGGGACTCCAGCTCCGGGTCTCCAGCTCTGAAGCCTTTTTGCTTTCTTCTGCTCCATTTGGCAGCTGGACACTGATCTTTATTAACATCAAAGAATGTACATTGTTGCTTTTTTTCCCCATTAAAAGTTACTTGTTCTTAGAACTAAAAAAAGAAAGTGGAACCTATAGACAGATACAGAGAGAGAGAGAGTGAGCAAAGAAGCCTGAAAACCAAAGCCATCAGGATATCTGTACATTTCTTCTCAAGCCACAGGTAATTCATATGATGCTCTTTTGGGGGCAGGATTCAAAACTGTGGGATTTGTTCGTTGAGTTGGAAGTGATTTTAGGCATTTTCCAACATCCTTATTAGTTTTCTATTGCTGCTGTAACAAATTATCATGAGGTTGGTGGTTTAAAACAGCACAGACACAAGTCTATCACCATACAGGTTTGGAGATTAGAAATCCCAAATCTAGGGGTGGGTGGTATGGGGGGGCGGTGGGAGGTGTGTGTGGGGGGGTGGCTCCGTGGGCTCAGCACCAGGTCTTGGTTTCGGCTCAGGTCCTGATCCCAGGGTCCTGGGATAGAGCCCTGCCTCCGGCTCCACACACGGCATGGAGTCTGCTGAAGTCTTTCTCTCCCTCTGTCTGCACCCCCACCCCTTGCTCTCTCTCCTGTCTCTGAAGGAGCTTGGAAGTGGAAAGGTGAAGACGTTGCCACCAGAGGGAATGTGTCTGGCGCGCTCTCGGCCGGCGTGCACGGATTCCTGCCGTGTAGGTGGTTGGAGAAGGCATCGCAGGGGCTCCACGGGAACAAAGAGAGAAAACCGGGGGCGCTTGAAGAATCGTCTCCCTCCCGGCTGGGGAACCCTGGTTTCCTCTTGTTCATACCGGAGGCTCGTAGTTGTCAAGTTGTTGAAGGTTTCCTGAGGAAAATCTTTCAAACTAGGAACTTTATGTTTTTATTCCTACTTCTGCGTTTAGGATTTTTCTCGGGACTCATTTTCTCTTCTGTTTTTTCGTTTCTCTTCAACGCAGGTGAGTTTCTCCATACTTGCTATTTAGTTTAAGAAAAGAGAGAGACAGAGAGATGCCCCGAGGACCTTTGAGCCGGCTCCTGCGCTCCTGTCCTGTTCTGCCTCCTGAGACCGTGCGGACCCGCGCAGGGTTTCCAGAATCCCTGCGTCTGTGGTGTGACACTGTGTGTGTCGACAACTCAAAACCGTGCCCAGGATGGGTTTTATTTTAAGGAACTGAAGATGGTATAGAAGCCCGATGCCTGACGAAAGAGAACATACGGCCTGTGGGGAACGTTTGAGAGTGGGAGGTCGGTCCCGGGTGTTCATCGACAAGAAGCCTAGAGCTTCTCCGACGGCGAGTGAGCTGTGGCTTTTGCTGAGAGGCCACGAGCGAGCGCTCTTGAGAGGAAGACGGCCTTCTTGAGAGGAGGGGGAGGCCATCTGTGGAGGAGGTCCCGGGACTGAGAAAGGGGCCCTGGCCTGTGTCAACCGAAGGGAGGCCTGGAGGAGTTGGGGGAAACGGCGGAGCTTCCGCGGTAGGGAGTGTTCCGTTACGCATACTTGGGGTCGACAAGGCAGGATGACCTTCAGCCAGTGACACCGAGAGGAGCTGATCCAGGGTTGAGCTGTCGGGAGCCACAGAAGGAGTAAAGCCGAACAGGGAGCAGCAATAAGGAACAGGAAAGGCAACACGGTGAGCCGAGGTCTGCGTGCGGTCGGCGCCTCCCGCCATTTCTGTCCCGTCTGCCATGGAAACCACGGGGGCGCCCGAGGAGGCTTGTCCCACTATCAGCACCAGACGCCAGGGGGCCTGACAATGGGGCCTTTCTCCGACATGTGTCGCACAGCCGAGATAAGCAGCTGCCGACAAGAGATTACCGCGGTAAGAATCCCCACTGTAAACGCGTCCGGAGATGCGTCTGGAGTCCTGCGACCCAGTACAAAAAGGCTGTAAGTTACAGATCAGTGAAAGGATAGGACGTCTGTGAGGAGATGTTACAGAACAGAACAACAGAAACCGGAATTGGTCGGGAACAACTTTGTTTTCGCATTCCCTCACCTGCTGATCTAATACATACTAATGAGAAGCTTCTACGGGCCGGACCCTGTGGGCCAAGAGATGGACAACATGGCCTTGCTCCTCCGTAGCTCTGTGTCCGGCAGGAGGGGAACCACAGGAACGTAGAGCTGTGCTCCCCTGGTAGGCGTGTGAGTTAAGAACGGCAGAGTGAATTATTCCTTCTAGAAAATAGAAAGGACAAGCCAAAGAAGAAGAGCTGCGGGGTGGCAGGACGCCAGCAGCGTCTGAAAGTCAAATAGAACTTCGCACGTTTTGGAGAAGACGACGGGACATAGAAGAAACGGAATGACTGGGAATGGGACCTGAAGGCGCATGTTGGCCGCTTGATAGTGACACGTTCCCTGAGGCCACAGGGAGGCGGTGAGAGAGTCCACTCGGTACAACGGCTCCTGAGGAAGGCCCATCAGGGGCCGGGGATGTCTACACCATGGCATCTGAGTTCTACCCCAGGATGGGCAGGAGAGAGAAAGCGGCCGCCAAGCTGGACTTTCTGAGCGCTCGGGTGACTCTGAGAGCATCCGGGCACCTCCACATCCGTTTTAGTTCGTGTCTGGAGCTCCGGAGCAGCTGGGTCAGGAGGTAAGAAGCGAGCGAGGTGAGGTTTGCGAGCCGCGAGCCTCCCACGATCCGAAGGCGGACCTTGTCAGTCATGCCCAAACTTGGATTCAATTTTCGAAACGGAACCCTTGTGTAAGGAGCTGGCAGAAGGCTCTGGGGTCAATTATGTGGGAGAGGATCTTTGGCTGAGCTGGGACAGAGGTCTCTGTGGCCGCCGGGGCTGGGGAGGGGGGCGCAGCATCTCTGTTTTTGCATCAGTGGCTGAAGAGGGTGAACGATTCTATACACAAAGAGAGGCAGAAAGCGACGGCCAGCAGCGCCTCATGCCATGTGGGGTAGAGCATGAAACCGAAGGAGAAGACCTAGCTTGAACCAGACGTAAAATATTTCGTTGGCTGCAGGGGCCAGAGGCTATCATTAATTAGTCTGTAAGAGGAAATTAGAGAATGTTATCAGGGTCTCTAGCAGAAATATCCTTAAACTTCTGGGTGTGAAGTCCTTAAAATAGACGTGGGTTTTATCCTTCCCTGGGGTTCCTATTTGGTGTTTTATAAAATACTTCAAAAAGGGACTTCTAGACGCACCACAAAAACATGTACGCACACACACGCACACGCATACATGTGCTAAAGCCTGTAGGGCATTAATTAATGGGACTGAACATCTGGATCACTTACGTGGGTGACACTAGAGACAATGCAGCAGTCAGGGAATTTCTTCTTGTTTGTTCCTTCGACTATGTCATTGTTTGATTCTTTTGTCGTATCTCAACAAGCACATTCTTACAGGTCGTGGTAATAGGATTAACTAAACTGTCCCCTCACTCACAGCTGTGTATTCCACACCTGTCATGATCAGAACATGCCAAGCCTGTGCCCTCACACCGTTACAGTCTTGTCGGTGCCCACAAAACAGAGTTCAGAGTGGTGAGGAGGAGATGGGGCCACTGGCCCAGATCTCAGATGTCGGGACAAGTTCCTGGAGGAGATTCAATCTACACTGAGACTTAAAGATGCATCGAAGTTCGCCAAGTTTAGGAGAGAGTGTGTGTGGGTGTGTACGTGTGTGTGGGAGGGTTTAAGGGTATGTGCATGACTGAAGTGTGTGGACGTGTGAGTCTGAGCGTGTAAGTGTGAGGGTGTGTGAATGTGTGAGTGTATAGATGTGTGTGGGAGTGTGTAGGTGTGCGTGAGTGTGTGTGAATGTGTGTGTCAGAGTGGGGTGGTGAGGTGAGCACTGCTCCAGGCACAGGACACGGTATGGGTAAAGGCCCAGAGGTAAAGGTTCCGGGAATCCTCGGGACAGGAGAGTCCAGTGGGGCCGGAACAGAGGCTGCATGACAAATGAGGCTGAGGGTTCCCCAGGGAGGGTCCCCAAGGGCCTTGCACGTGTGGTAAGCAGATCCCGCTTTACCCTGAGGTCCGTGAGAAGCCACGGGAGTATTTTAGGCCCTGGAGAGGCGTGAGCCCAGTCCCGTCAGGGAAAACCAGCATCTGCAGAGCTGAGAACGGGCTGGCAGGAGGGGGCAGAGGCAGGACGAACCCGTCCGGTGCTTGCTCCAGTAACTCAGGCAGACTTGGTGATGGCCTGGGCGAGCTTGTGGACAGAAAGAGGAAGAGAAGGGTCTGGAAACGTATTAGGAGACTGCGTGGACAGAGGGGAAGGTGGAGTAATGATCCCGGACTTCCGGGTTGCCGCCTCTGCGGGTGAGATATTTAGATGTTTCTGTCTTTTCACGATTTTCATTGATCATACGTTGAATATAATTGGCTTGAATACTGCCTCTGTATTTGCATTGTTTCCGTAGGAGTGATCGTGAGATGAAAATGCTTATTTCAGGAATTTTTATGAAACTAGAGGTTCTGTTTCCAGTGGCCGCCACAGAGACTCAGAGCGCCAGCTGCGAGTCCCGATTAGCCCATGTGGATTTCCTCGTTCGGGAACGGCCCTCATTCCTCCCATCCCTCCACCCGCCCCAACCTCCAGAACCCTAAATCTTGAACCTGAGAAATGTTGTCAACGCTTTAATGGAGTTTTAGAATATTGTCTACGCTTTGATGGAGTTGCCTGGGCTGCCATGGGCATAATCTTATAATAGAGGCACCAGGGCGAGAAGGGTCTCAGACATTGAAGCCCTGTGGTTTTAGGACCATGGTCCTTGCTGGGGAAACTACTATGGTGGCCTAATTGCATCAGCGTCTGGATTGAATATGGAGAACCAGCTGATGGTGTTTTCTCATCACTTCTCACTCCCTGGGCTCCTGGGCCCGAGCTCACGCTCCCGCCTGAGAGCGGATTCTTCTGGAATTACCCTCACTGGCCCTAGTAGCCTGGGTCTGCTACGCAGTACACTCCTGCCCAGCGGGGACCTCTCTTCATCACCAGAGATCTGCCTAGAGCAGGGAGCCTGCCGTGTGTGTCTGGGAGATGTTTGGCGAAGCAGGAGCCTCTGCAGGGTGAGAGCTGTGTTCCTGCAAGGGACTGTGGGAACCTTCTAGACCAATGGATTGGTCCGAACCAGCTGCTATACAATAATTACATGGAACACCCACTTTGCGACCCTGAAATAAAATTCGTAGATCTATAATCTACCAACGGCCTAAATGAAGCCTGTCATGGAAGGCTTACTCCATACAACGGAAAAGCAATGGAAGTAATTTGTGATGAAACACTGTGTTTCTGTGTGAACAGCTTGGGCATGACACACATAGAAGGTACAATGAAGATGTCTGGTGCTCCCGTCCCAAGGAGGACCACCACGTAAGCAACAGTCACAGTTACAACAGTCACAGTCCGATGTGTCAACATTTGCACTCTTAGGGAGCACAACCACCTTGTGATTTTCTGAGCTGTCGAGCAATTCTTGCGGAATTCTGAAGCAAACGAAGTCACATCTTCCCTTGATAATCATGGCAGCTGCGTTCCTGGAAAATCCAGCTTCGGTCAAAATCTGGTAAAATCTATTTTATGTATATTTGCGTGACACGTACAAGTCACAAGGGGCAATTTTGTTGTGCGTGGCTGCCGCAAGGATTTCGGGACCCGGGAGCCTTCTCGTGCCTTCTACTACCGATGTGTGCCCGCGTCACTCTAACACTTGAAAATTCTGCCCCCACCTCCCCAGAAATGTCCATAATGGTCTTTGGAGAGTGGTATCACCTCGTTTGAGATCCACTGATTTAGACAGAACTTCCTGTTTTCGGAGGACTTTACCAAGGTTCAGGAAGGACGAGTCATGTGGGGAGTCACACAGGTGTGGGACTTAAATCCAGTGCCGGGCGGTATCCAGTGTCGTTTTCTGCGCCCTGACTCCCTGACATGTTGGGAATTGAAGGAACAGCTTTGCTGATGAGTTGTTAGGAAATTTAATATAGTTTTCCAACTGTCCGTTCTTCTTACTGAGAATCTTGAAGGAAAAGGTTGTCTGAAAGATTATTAGTTTAGTCTCCTAAGATATTTATTGGCCCTCTTCATACTTCCTACATCTATTTGAAATTCTGAGGTCTCACACCTCATAAAGTATATGAAGTCACACTTCCTTTGAAATTTAATACATATATTTACATTTTATCCAACTAATATATGCTTGTAATTAAAAGGTGAAATTGTGCAGAAGCGTTTGAAAGTCTCACCATTTTATCCCGTCTTATACCACTTTGAGCTTTTAAAATTACTTAGGCTTTTTCGGAGGTGACCTCCACTTCTTTAAAAAAGTCTTAGACGACTGTTACTTATTTTGTCCATTTCAGACATGATCTACAGACTTCGGGTGGAAGTGTCCCTGAGGCCCCCGAAGGAAGGTGTGTTACCACCTGAGTCTATTTGCTACGTGGTCACATTTCCTTAAGTTCTAAGTCTGTAGGAACACTCCGTACAGGTTCTCTTTATCCTTCATTTTATAGGATAAAAATAACATAATGTCCCTGCACTTTCTTTTGCTTCTTTCCTTCCATTCTCACTTCCCTCTTTCTGTCTCCCATGTTTTTAGATCACCAAACACAGGAGAACTTACAGTCTATTAATGCAATAAAGAATTACAAGCTCTGTCCACACATGGATTCTAAAAGCTGAAACTCAGTAGTTACATGATCATGATTTCACGAATATTGTTTGCTGGGGAATCAAATTATATGCTATCGCTAGGCTTCCTTCGAGCTGTTTTTAGTTGTGGATCTTTTTTGGAGTTTCTAATTGCCCTTTTTCTGGTATGTTTGTCTTGGCACTAGTGAAAGTACCACCAAATCAGGGGCATCGCTTAATCCTCTCCAAACCCCCTCCCCATCTAGGGACACCTGCTGCTGAGGAGCCAATATCCTTCTCTCTAACCTGGGCTGGTTATTCCTCAGGTCGGCTGAAGAGACGTCATTTGGAATGTTCCTGCTCTATTCCTCTCCTAGGCTGGCATTCCACGTTCTTTCTTTGATTTAACATTACACACACATACATATTTTGCTGGAACGAGTCTTAAGGCAATTTCCACAGAAAGAGTGTGGTATGAGGGAGGTAAAGCTTTGGTTCTTCGCGGGTCTGAAAATGTCTTCATTTGGCTCTCAGAGTGAATTCATCAGCTCTCAAATTCCAAATTGAAAATAACTTTTGCTTTATTACTTGGGAGGGTGTTGTCTGTTAAAATTCATGTTTATTTGCCAAATCTGAAATCAATCCGCTTCTCATTCCTGAGTGAACTGCTTTTTCCTCCCAGGAAAGTTTTAGGATCTTCTCTTTATCTTTTGTATTCTGAAATTTCAAGAATTTGGGATTCGTTGTGGGTGTTTTCCCCTTCATCTACTGTATGGCACCCTTCGTGGACCGTCTTAAGTCTGGGAAATCATTCACCTAATTCTGGTGGTTTCTTACATTATTTCTTTAATGATTAGCCACTTCTCCTTCTCTTTCTAGAATTCCTATTGGTTGGACGGTGGAACTTTGGAGTTGGTCTTTTTATGGCTGTATTTTCTGTCTCTTTGTGTTTAGGTTCTATTTGCAGAGAGATTTGCTTCATTTTATTTTGAGTCTTCATTAATAACTTTTAATTTGGCAACTATACATTTCTGAAAGTGCTTTTGCTTTGGTTCTCTGATTGCTCCTTTTCTCTTTTATACCTAGAGTTTTGTATCTGGGTGGGAGGGTGGAGTAGAGTAGAAATTATCTCCTGTACTGGGCCCCATTCAGCAGCAGCTTCCTGTTCCAACGGGGCGAGGGAGACTTCGAGGAATTTAAGTTTCTGGGAGCAACCGGGTGTAGTCGCTGAGCGAGCCGTGATGGGTGGAGGGATGGACCCAAGTGTGAGGAGCCCTCACGCCCCCCATCTTGCCACAGACTATGCCTTGGGAGCCTGGGGATGGAGAAAGTACCACTTTCGGTGCTGCTGTCCTGGGATTTCTGACACCAGCTAGTGATGCAGAATGACAAGCAGGAGTAGCAGGAGGCCCCATGTTCCTTGTCGGAGGCCATCCAGGTCACCTGTGCTTGGCCCAGATTGCTGCTTTCTCCTAACACCCTGTTGGAGGAGGTCATAGAGAGGGCGTGTCCTCTGGTTAAACTGAGATCTGCCCCCCACCTGCCTCCTGCCCAGGATGCAAGGCTCCTTGCTCCCTCCACAGTCCTTGGAATGGACTTTCTGTCCACCATTCCCATAGGCGACGCGGTTTCAAGAACTCACCTTGAACGAGTAAGGTGTCCTTGAGGCTATGCTTGACTAAATCCACAACTAAACCCTCTTACGGCTCCTGGAGAACCTTCTAAGATGCTGGCTGGGGGTGCGGAGAGCTGTTGGTCTTGCAGCTGTCCAAGACGAGCCTCCAGAAGTGACCTCCGGCTGTTGCCTCGCTCAGTACAGCTGCCAGCCTCCACCCCCGAGCGCCCGCCCCTCTCCTGGGTCTTTCCTGGCCCGCGAGGATGCGGGTCAGTTTCAACGTGCGGGGCCCCTCCACAAGTTACCAGCTTACACCCCGCTTCACATTATACCAGATTACAGTGTCAGAAAACCAGAGCTTTTCCCGAGTTCTTTTCTGCTGCCTCCTGAGTTACTTTTCTCCTTTCCTATCTTAATCTTTTGCTTAATGCTGTATTCTTTCCCTAATGGATGATATTTGAAAGACACATTACATTTAAAAATAAGACAATACGGGGGCACCTGGATGGCTCAGTGCGTGAAGCATCTGCCTTTGGCTCCGGTCATGATCCTGAAGTCCCAGGAATGAGCCCGGTATCCGTTCCCTCTGACCCTCACCCCACTCTCATGCTCTTTCTCTCAAATAAATAAATAAAATCTTAAAAAAAAAAAAAAAAGACTACAGATGAAGTCCAGAGTGTGTGTGTCCATTGGAAGGCTTTTGTGTTTGGCTGAAGTTAGCCCTTGGGCTGCGGATCCCTAAGTAACACCATCTAACCCCCCCCCCCCCCATCTTTGTGCACCAACACTACCACTAGCTAGCTCCCGTTTTTCTATTTTGGTCAGTTTCTCTAAACAAATGCCCATTGTCATGTATTTTTGGCCTGGGTGTATAAGACGCGTATCTACCAACATTCTGATTAAAGGATTAGGGGATGGGTTTGCTGGGGGTGATGCTGTGATTTTCAGGGTCCAGTTTCCAGGGCTGGTGGCTCCCAGTCTTGGGGGCAGGCTGGTGACTTTCTAGGCCTCCCTGGGCAGGTGTTTTTCCGTCAGCTGCCACCCCTCCTCTGCCTCACAGGTTGCAGGCTGTGGTTTCCTTTGCCTGGCTTCAGGATTCTTCATTCACTCGTTCTTCCAGAAACGTTCAGAAATATTTTACTTGCTAAAAGCTTCCCTCCTATTCTCTTCACTGTTGTGGCTTTATATAATTTTTGTTCTTTTAACATCTTTTTGATGTGGCCTTGGAAGACAGAGCAGATCAACATTTGTGCACAGCTTGCAATTTGGACTGGAAAATCCTCTGAATGTCTTTTTTCCCTCACTTGACATTCTGAAGATTTTTTTTGCATTAAACATCTTTTTCTTGTGCAGGTAATACATGTGCATATTATAAAATTCAAGAGACCTCAAAGGGCTAGACAGTAAATTTAAGTCTCTCTCATTCCCGTTTCCTAGGCATCTAATTTCTTGTGTGTCCTTCTAGAAGTATTCCATGCAAACATATTCTTTTTAATTAAAAAAATGCAAGCAGAAACCCAGAAACACATTGCTTTATGCCTTTCCTTTTGCATTTACCAATGCTTTGGAGTTCATATTCACAGCACAGAGTTTTTTAAAAATTACTTTTAATTTCTGCAAAGGGTTATTACTAATGAATACATTGTAATTTATTTAACTTCGTCTTATGGGTTACCTTTTTTAAAAAAAAATTGAAGTGTAATTGACATATAATGCCTTATTAGTTTCAGGTTCTTACAGGTTAATCTAGATTCCCCTCCTGTCTTTTGCTTTCATAAGCAAAGCTACAATAAATTTTCTTTTATGCACACCCTTCCACACACGCGTGAGTCAATCTGCGACACATTCCTGCATGGGAAATTGCTCTCTTGGGGCCTGGGGTGGTGCATCAGTGAACACTCACACCAGTAACTTAGGAGATGGCACGTGTCCCCATGCCTTTGGCCACCACACCGGTGAAGACCCGATCAGAAGCCCTACCAGCTACTTAAGCAGAAAGTTTCATCCCCAGCACGGTTGGTCAGACAGAAGGTGGTGAGAAGTCGCTAGGCGAGAAGGGAATACTAAGGTATAGAGAGGCAGCGATCACAGGGAGAGAACTCAGGAAGAGACTGACATTGGTAATGTTTCAGCTGTGCTGGGAGCTCGGAGGCACCTTGTGGACCAGGACCAGACTACTGAGGAGGGAGCGCTGACTGGTTCGAGATGGTTCTCCCCGCGGGCAAAGGTCAGGCTGACTCTTCAAGCTTTGCAAAAGGGGCTCAGCTGCCACAGTGGCTCAGCTCCCATCAGCACCCGTCAGGCTGCAGGTGAAGAATTGCAGGCCAGCAAGGTGGCTTCCAGGAGGAGGCAGAGCGGGCGGGGGAGGCCCTGCGGCCCCGCCACCTCCTGCTGGCCTAGCGGAGGCAGGTGGCACCGCGCAGTGTCCCACACAGCGCCTGCACGAGCTCCGCAAGGTGGAAAGGGCCTCGGGGAGCAGCGGGGCCACCCCAAGCTGGCGGGGCGCGGGCGGAGTCCCCCAACTTCTCGCTGTTCGCTGGCGTGGCAGGTAAGCGCTCCGAGCTTGTGATTTTGCGAAGCGTTTGTATCAGGCTGGGGACTCGTTCTCAGTATTCAGAGTTGATTTTCCTTTCCATGAACCATCTGTTGCTCTGTTTCGCGCGCATTTTCCTCGCTGCGGTTTTTGTTCTCCTTGAGGTGAGGTTTTTTTGGGGTAGGTTGTGAGTGGCGACGACTCCTTTATCTTTCGGTAAGGGACAGATTTTCCAGTTCACCAGTTTTTTCGGTGACTTCCTGGTTTTAGTTCACCTTTAGAGAGGCCTTCTTAATTGTGAGCTATAAAAAATGTCTTGCCAATTTTTTTCTCCTTGAGCTTTTATCGTTTTGGCTTTAAAACTTAAATATTGGTGGTGGGTATTGGGGAGGGCACGTTCTGTATGGAGCTCTGGGTGTGATGCATAAACCATGAATTCTGGAACACTGAAAAGAAATTTAAAAAATAAATAAAAATTAAAAAAAACTGAAATATTAGATCAAATCAGAATTTTTCCTGCTACAGGAGGTATTTACTGTCCAGAGACCCCAACACACCATTTATTGAATAAACCACGTTTTCTCCACTAGTGTGAAAATTCACTTTTATTTCCACTCATGTATGGCTTTTTAAAAAACGTTTTTGCTCTTTCTAGACTTCCTAGCCCGTTTCATTGACATTTATTCCTGTTCTAGCTGCACGCTGTTTGAACCTAGCTTCATAATGTTCAAGTAGGAGCACTGCTTCCTCACTTTCCCTTTTTAGAAACTTCTTGATTTTTCTTTTTCCTGTGGGAACATAAGCTGCTTGTTGAATTTTAAAATGTTGTTTTATTGGGTTTACGTAAAAATAGAGACTAAGGAAGTGCTGACATTATTATAAGGAATTTTTCTATTTATAGAACATGGTTACCTTTCAGAATGTTCTTCTTTCGCCTGGTAATGTATTCCAAGGTGTTTACCCTGACTTTCCCCTCTGCTGTCCCCCCATTTTTTAATTTTTGCAAACCCATGCATCTTGGTATCCCCCCCCCTCCCGTTTTATCTTTGGTGCACATAACCCCACTTTACATTGTTCAGAGAGATCTTGTGGCTTTAGGAAAGATGGAAGTTGCCCCCCGCCTCCGCCCCCGCCCCCGGAATAACAGGAGCAATGATTGCTGAGTCTCCATTTCTATGTCCGTTTCCCTAAGATTGTGCCTGAGAATATGCCAGGGGTCTGGAGGCTCTCTTCCTCCTTCCCCTTCCATTTGTCAAGGAAAGGCCCATGTAGTGCCCCTTCTCCATGTTAGGTGCATCGGTGTGGGGTGGAGAAGCCTCTCGAGGGGATGCGGAGTGCCGGTGATGATGGGTGAATGGTTGCAGAGACTGGTAGCAACTCAGGTGGTCCCGATGTTCCAAGTCAGGTCGTTCCAGTTGGCGTTCATTAAAGCTGAAGCCTTAAAGGGCTTGTTGGTAGATAGATGAACTTGTTGTTGACCAATACTTTGTGTATATTATTTTGTGTATAGCCTGTGAAAGATTAAAGAAAGTGAAGAGCATCACTGTTGTAAAACACATGTGTATATGTACATATGAATTGTTATCTCAAATGTTTCTACTGAAGAATAAACTGGTAAACCTTGTCTCTAGGAATGGAAAGTGTTCGTGTATGTGTATTTAAAAAAAAAACCCGTCCATCTCAAATCCACTTCCTTCAAATCCTGTCTTTTAAAATTATCAAAACCATGTACAAATAAAAATCAAAGAACTAGAATGATCTACAAGAAATTGTAGTATTTAGATTCTTATGGCCACTGGGAATGAAAACTTTGTTACAGAGATTCATAGGGTGATTAATAAAATTTCAAGCATAGAATTTACATGAGGACAGTTCTTTAGGGGAAGTGGAATGGACAGGAGTTCTAGAAGAAAAAGGAATGATATAAAATTGACTTAAACCTGGTTTATACATTTAATGAAGTATATGAAAGTCTGTGGAATGTATTTAACAAATGACATAAATCTGAAAACATCAACACATGCCAGAATTACATGTGTAATTGTTTAAATTTGTGATGAGAAACCTAACTTGCCAAGTCAAAAACATGTGAAGGCAGATTTTTTCCTGAATCTTGAGGATTCTCAAAAACAAAACAAAACAAAACAAAACAAAACCCAACCCAAAAAACCCCAAACCCTAAAACCCAGAAAAACCAAATTGAATGCTATTCACTGCAAGCAAATACCCAATTTTAACTTCAAATCTTGAATATGAGAATGAACACACATTCAGACCTATAAACAGAATTCAGATTTAGCTGGAGTTTTGGGACACCTGCTGTGTATGGGTGCTCTATTGGACCTTTCCTTGCTCTCATCCGGGCTCTTTCATATAGAGGCTCCCGAGCCCATACTAAAGGGGGGGACTCCCTGCCCCCACCTCAGGTAGTCCTGTTGGACCTAAACCCCTTCAATCCAGGACCCATCTTCTAGAAGCACAGGGATATGGAATGGTGTCCCACCTCAGGTGAAGTCCCTTTGCACCTGTGAAAATTGTCCGTCTGCTAGGTTAGCCGTGTGACTACCCATTTCTTTGGGGAAGCTGAAGTCTACTGTAGTTCCTCCCCCGGAGGCTCCCCTAGGTCTCCCCCTTAGGCTTGCCAAAAGTTACAGAACTTGGTAGACCTCTGTATCCTCAACATCCTCTAGATTCTACACTAACAGCATGGGGTAACAGTCTGGCCAAGTGTGTCCTCTTCTCTGGTGATAAAATGTTTGAACATCTTGTGCTCTTCCTAGTTTCTGTGTGTGTGTATATGTGTCTGTGTGTAAGAACTTGACTGATAAAACCTATGAATTCTCAGCAAGACACACAGGGAGGATGAATCTACCTATTAGGATATAATATGCAGAGATACATTAAATGTCACATGCAATCTATGACCTTTAACATGACCTACTCAGCTGAAACCTCTCATGTTTGATTATTTCACTCTGTTTTCCAAGTTCAACAGGCGGGCTTAAAATACACCAGTGCTTTAAAGGACCTTCAAATGACTTTCTAGCTTTCCACTTCTCTAGAACCAAGGGTGGCTTGTCCCAGGAAGTTGGTTTCTTCTGGAAACTCTCCCAAGGGACTACATTCCAGACTCACCAAAGACGACCTCTCCGTTTTGAGTTTTCTGGTTGCTCTCACTTGGACATCCTCCTCGCTTACCAAGCCAGAGAACTCCAGAACTTGCCCATTAGAGTTTCTCCTTGGATCCCTGCAGACTTTTTTATCCTGAAGTGTAGATTCTTTTATTTTTTAAAATTAAATTAATTTATTTATTTTCAGAAAAACAGTATTCATTATTTTTTCACCACACCCAATGCTCCATGCAATCCGTGCCCTCTATAATACCCACCACCTGGTTCCCCCAACCTCCCACCCCACACCCCTTCAAAACCCTTAGATTGTTTTTCAGAGTCCATAGTCTCTCATGATTCACCTCCCCTTCCAATTTCCCCCAGCTCCCTTCTCCTCTCTAACTCCCCCATGTCCTCCATGCTATTTGTTATGCCCCACAAATAAGTGAAACCATATGATAATTGACTCTCTCTGTTTGACTTATTTCACTCAGCAGAATCTCTTCCAGTCCCGTCCCTGTTGCTACAAAAGTTGGGTATTCATCCTTTCTGATGGAGGCATCATACTCCATAGTGTATATGAACCACATCTTCCTTATCCATTCGTCCGTTGAAGGGCATCTTGGCTCTTTCCACAGTTTGGCGACCGTGGCCATTGCTGCTATGAACATTGGGGTACAGATGGCCCTTCTTTTCACGACATCTGTATCTTTGGGGTAAATACCCAGTAGTGCCATTGCAGGGTCATAGGGAAGTTCTATTTTTAATTTCTTGAGGAATCTCCACACTGTTCTCCAAAGAGGCTGCACCAACTTGGATTTCCACCAACAGTGGAAGAGGGTTCCCCTTTCTTCACATCCTCTCTAACACATATTGTTTCCTGTTTTGTTAATTTTGGCCATTCTAACTGGTGTAAGGTGATATCTCAATGTGGTTTTAACTTGAATCTCCCTGAGGGCTAGTGATGATGAACATTTTTTCATGTGTCTGATAGCCATTTGTATGTCTTCATTGGAGAAGTCTCTGTTCATATCTTCTGCCCATTTTTTGATATGTTTGCCTGTTTCGTGTGTGTTGAGTTTGAGGAGTTCATTATAGATCCTGGATATCAACCTTTTGTCTGTACTGTCATTTGCAAATATCTTCTCCCATTCCGTGGGTTGCCTCTTTGTTTTTTTGACTCTTTCCTTTGCTGTGCAGAAGCTTCTGATTTTTATGAAGTCCCAAAAATTTATTTTCGCTTTTGTTTCCTTTGCCTTTGGAGACATATCTTGAAAGAAGTTGCTGTGGCTGATATCGAAGAGATTACTGCCTATGTTCTCCTCTAGGATTCTGATGGATTCCTGTCTCACGTTGAGGTCTTTTATCCATTTTGAATTTATCTTTGTGTACGGTGTAAGAGAATGGCTGTCCAGTTTTCCCAGTAGATTCTTATAAAGAACCTTAGCACACCTGTATGTTTGCTGTGGTGCTGGGCGTAGGTCATTTTTTAAATGACTTTTAGGGGCATCTGGGTGGCTCAGCGGGTTAATCCTCTGCCTTTGGCTCAGGTCATGATCTCAGGGTCCTGGGATCAAGCCCCGCATTGGGCTCTGTGCTCAGTGGGGCGCCTGCTTCCCTCTCCCTCTCTGCCTGCCTCTCTGCCTACTTGTGACCTCTCCCTCTCTCTCTCTCTGTGTCAAATAAATAAATAAAATCTTTTAAAAAATGAATGCCTTTTAAAATAACTGAGGTTGTACAAAGTGATACATGGATAGGTCTCGTCAAGTTAAAACCAAAGCACAGCAAAGATCTGTAGCCATCCCTACTAACCCCATTTACCACTCCAGACGCATTTTGTTATGTTCCTTGTGTCCTCCCCAATCTCTTTAAACACAGAAGAGTACAGGAATTTATCAGCAACTTTCTTAAACTTCATGTATTTTGGAGTTCTTCCCCCTGTGAATATTAGCTTGGCTAGCTCCCTTCTTAAAGTTTGCCTTGCAGTGTTCTTCTTCATTATTATTATTATTTTGAAGTTCCCCTCTTGCTAGACCTAGTTCTAATTTCCTCATCACTTTAAAACTTGTACAGGGTATTTGTATATATAAAGGCTTTTCCTTTTTTCTCTGCCTTTATGCTTGACGTTAAGGAATATCTTCCAGATTTCAAACCATTCAGACCAATTTGTTGTCCGTGATACTTTGCAAATATTTTTTCCTCTGCACCTAAAGTTCTCATGTTGTCTTCAGTCTTACAGAAGTTAGAACTCCATCAAATGTATTTTTACCATTTTTGCTTTGATTATACCCCAAATCCCCAGTATTTTTTTTGAACCAGTTATGTTTATGTGGATACTTTATATTTGAGAATGTTCTGAGGTTGGATACTTCTGTATCTAAACTGATAGCTGAGGGGCACCTGGGTGGCTGCCAGTTGAGTGGCTTGACCTTGCTTTTGCCTCCCCTCATGATCACAGGGTCCTGGGACTGAGCCCCGTGAAGGGCTCTACGGGGAGTCGCTCCAGGATTCTCCTTCCCTCTGCCTGCTCCGTCCTCCCACCGCCGCCCAAGGCACATTCTAAGAGAAAGGTTTATTTTTCCTTCTCTTCCCCATGCTCATCAGTTTCTTAAATTCCACATGAGTGAAAGCATAGGGCAAGTCTCTGACTTATTTTGCTTAACATAAGATGAAAAGAGGGAGATCCACCATGAGACTCCCCCAGTCATAGGTAACAGGGTTGCTAGAGGGGAGGTGGGTGGGGTGATGGGGTAACTGGGTGATGGGCTTTAAGGAGGGCACTTCAAATAATACGGGGTTTTGTATGCAACTGGTGAATCATTACATTCTACCTCTGAAACGAAGGTAAATCCAATTTAAACAAAATTTTAAACGGACAAATCTCGAAAAAGTGATAGCTGATTATATCAACATTGCTTATTGAGTACTTCTCCCCACAAATCTTGAATTCAACCTTTACCTTTGTTTCTGGATCTGTTTGCAATGATCTGCTTGTTAGAGCCCCAGTAATCTATACTTGCTTGGACTATTGACTTTTGATACTTGGTAAGATGAATCCCTAAAACTTTATGATTCATAGTATTTCTCAGTTTTTGTCAAAGATCTTATTGTTGACTCTAAGAAGTTATGAACAAGATTTTTTTTTTCTTCTTCTGTGTAGTTAGTCACTGTAATTGTCAATAATTCTGGATTTTCTGGGTTTTCCCCCAAACCAGTTTTGGATCTTCCTATTCTTATAATAGCAGTGGCTATTGCTAAGACCTCTAGACAGTTTGAATACTGAAATAAGAGAAGGCCTCTTTCATTTTTGACTCGCAATCACACTTGATACAGAAATATTTTAAGCATCACACGTTTACTGTTAAAAATCTCAAATGAAAATGTTTTTTTATATTGCTAACTGTCTAATTTAAATGATGGATTCTGGGGCACCTGGGTGGCTCAGGGGGTTAAACCTCTGCCTTCGGCTCAGGTCATGATCTCGGGGTCCTCAGATCAAGTCCTGCATCTGGCTCTCTGTTCAGCTGGGGTCCTGCTTCCCCTTCTCTGTCTACTTGTGATCTCTTGCTCTGTGTCTAATAAAAAAATAAAATCTTTAAATAAATGATGAATTCTAAATTTCATTAAATTCTGAGCATAGCTACTTAATGTTTTTCTGCTCAGTTAATGAGGTAAATTACCCCCCCCCCCCCACATTAAACCACTCGTACATTCTTGGGATAAATACTTCTTGATTATCAGGTATCTATTTCTCATTTAATACACTGATGGATTTAATTTAATATTACATAAATTTTTATATTTGTATTAAGGTCCATGTACAACTTTTCTATACTCTTGTCTGGAATTTGTATTACATTATTATAAAACGAGTTAGCCATTATTTCTTTGTTATTCTGAGACTGTTAGAGTATGTTGGAAATGATCTGTTCATAATCTAGAATTTGCCTGTAAACCATCTGGGACCAGTGTATTTTACAGGGAATGGATCTTTGTAAACTCAATTTCTATGCTATTAGTATTTTAACACTTTATTCTTATCTTCCTGCTTCTGAAAATTTATATTCCTGGAAATTATCTAACACTTCCAGGTTCATTTTGTTGGCATAAACTTATAGATTCTTTTCATTCTTATGGTTTATTTATGCTTTTTCCCCCCCTCTGCTTGGCCTTTTCCAGTAACTCAAACCTTTGTTTTTAATACCTGAATTCATTAGTTTTATTTACATTTTAATTTTGTCTTCATTTCTAGTTTTATCCCATTCTTAAACTGTGCTTTTAATTTAAAAAGTTCAATGTTGTTTAAAAATTTTCTTTGAGAATGTGTGTAGCAGTGCAGACAGAGGGAGAAGCAGGCTCCCCACTGAGGAGGGAGCCCAGACATCCCACGAATGGCTTTTAAATAAATGCATTCATAACTATTCTGCATATACACATTTCAAGTGTTGGGTGTGAATCTACCCTGTTCTAAATTTAAATTATCTTGATTTTAAGGTGCTATTTTGGGAGACAGTGGAAGGTCTACTTGGATATCCAATTCAGCTGTATTATAGTCCGTGAATAGGACACATGTCTGCTTTCTGGAATTGGCTGAAATACTTCGTAGTGGATGCTTGGTCAAGTAGGTCTCTTTCTATGAACAGTTACATCATTGGTTGTCTGCAAGTATAGGCAGGTTCATATGTATGCCTGTATGCTAATTGTAGAGCTTTCATTTAAATGTTTTCAGAAAAAATACTGTATTTTCTACTTCAGATTGTTGAGACTAGATTTTAAATGTACCACATAACAACTTGTGCTGGAGGTGTGAGCTAATGCTACTGCAGTAATCACCTTGCAGTGTTAAACCAACATGTTCACCTTAAACATGTCAATTACCTCTCAATTTAAAAATTAAATCAGGGCATCTGGGTGGCTCAGGTGGCGAAGCATCTGCCTTTGGCTCAGATCATGATCTCAGGATCCCGGGATCGAGTCACGCATTGGGTTCCCTGCTCAGCAGGGTGGGGGCAGGGTCTGCTTATCCCTCTGCTGCTCCCCCTGCTTGTGTGTGCACTCGCTCTGCCAAATATCTTTTTAAAAATTGACTACATAACTAGCAACATTGTTTCTAACTTCATGGTTTTCTGAATAAATATTAATATAAAATGTCTCTTCTATCATGAAATATCCCTTTTTTCCTTTAAAAACTTTGGTCTTGAATTCCACTTGATCTCCAATTCTAGTGGTCCCCCCCTCCCCGCAGTGTTTCCCTGGCTTTTATGGTCATTCTCAGTCTCTCTAGACAGCATGTAGTTTTATGAACATAACCAGAATCCTTAAATCTTAACAGGTTTTATTGACTCACCTCTAACGTGATCATGGATGCTGGATGCGCTATTTAGAATCTGGTATAATCCACCCCCCCACTCCTCTTTTACTGGATTGACAGTATTTTATCTTAGTATTTACCTTTTTCAATGTAAGAGTTTAGCATTCTATTTCCCAAATGACATTTAAATACATTCAAAAATGCCTTGAATTAAACACCTTAGCTAGTTTTTCCTTTTCTAAGGCTTCAGTCACTTTGGCTATTTGCGCTTTGAGTATTAGATTACATGGTAAAGTTTTACAATCAACATAGCTGAAATTGTAGGTACTCAGACTCCATTACAGGGTGAGGGGATGAAGACATCCCCTCTGTGCCAAGCGACTGTGGAATTGGACAGAATCGTCCAAAGCCATTTGAACAGTCTGAAAAATTCACTAAAAGCCTTCAACCCACACAGACATTTTACTCTGAAAATTATGCTCTGAGAACAGGAATCTGGTGCTCCTGCATCTGCCCTGTGGGGCTGCGGGCTGGTGCAGGGGTGCGGGGGAGCCTGGTGGAAGGGGCAGCGGTCTGCTTGTGGGTGTCTAGCCCTTGTGTAGACCCCTCAGCAAGCTGTCGTCATGCAAAGTGTCTGGACACAATCCTAGAGTGGTCTTTGAATAAGATATCCAGACCCAGGTGTAGCCCTTAAGAAGTCAGCCTTAAAAATAAAAACCAGAGGGAAAAATACAAATCAAAAACTAGAACCACAAATACTAGAGTTGGGGACCGTGCCAGGGAGAGCTCCGATTTAGTCCAGACGAGTTTCTAAACTAGCAGCCCTCAGGTGAGGTCCCATCAAGTGTGTGACTACATTCTGTCAGTCCCTTAAAAGAGGAAGCCTGCAGAGAAACCCAAGTGGCTTCTAGGAGAGAAGTGGGCAGTAGATCGTATCTGTGTCCCCAGGAGCTGAATTTACCAAAGATGTCAGAGCAGCTTTAATAAACGTGGTAGATAAAAATCCCAGCATCTCGATAGAATTGAAGGAAAAACTGATAAGGTGACTTCATGAATAGATCATCTCAGATAGAAATGTATTCTAATAATTCCAGAGTTTGGAGTACAAGGAACGAAAGTGAGAATGGACTACAGGTTCTCTAGACTTGTGGTGGAAGGAAGGGAATCCATGAATGCCGAGGTGGATAGTCAATTTGAATAATGAAGATGGAAGAAACCTGCCCTCCTCAGCCCCAGGAACCTTCACACTGATGGTGCTCAGGGTGGGGACCTCAGGAGAGGAGCGAAAAGAATGGGGAAAATAGGTAGAAACCATTAACTTTGAACATCCTAACTTTGGAGACCCATAGACCCAGGAAAGGCAAGCTCCATGTAGGATAAATACGAGAGCCCCCTCTAGGACACTAGAGTTGAGAGCCGAAGACCAGAACCTCCTGAAAGCAGAAGTAGCTCATCACCTAGAGGGGAACAATACAATTAATATCATTATATATACAATTCAATACAATATAATTTTCTCCTTCTAAAAGAGGACAGGACCAGGGTGACTATAAGGTGCTGAAAGAGAAGACCATCAACCCGAAATTCTACCTGTAGTGAAAGTGAAGAAGTTGGACATCTCTAGACAAATACTCAAACTTCCATGGGGCGCCTGGGTGGCTCAGTTGGTTAAACATCTGCCTTCGGCTCAAGTCCTGATTGGGGGTCCTGGGGTTGAGCCCCATGTTGGGCTCTCTGCTCAGTGGGGAGCCTGCTGGTCCCTCTGCCGTGCCCCTGCCCCCAAGCTCTCTCACATGCTCTCTATCTTCCTTTCCTACTCTTGTGCTTCTCTCGCTCTCGAAGATTTTAGACCATTTTAAGCTCACTTGTAAGGTATTTGTTTCTGGACTTCTGTTGTGTCGTACAGACCAATAACCTACGTAAATTACTGCAGCTTCACAGCACACCTGGACGTTTGACCAATGGTCCTGTTTTCCCTTTCCCTCCTGTTTTCCGTGTTCTTGTGCATTTAATTTTCCAGGTGAAATTTTTTTTTTAAAGATTTTATTTATTTAAGAGAGAGAGAGAGCATGAGAGGGGAGAAGGCCAGAGGTAGAAGCAGACTCCCTGTGGAGCTGGGAGCCCAAAGTGGGACTCGATCCGGGACTCCGGGATCCTGACCTGAGCCAAAGGCAGTGGCGCAACCCACTGAGCCACCCAGGTGTCCTTCCAGGTGACTTCTTGAACTAGCACGTTCCACTTCCTAAAATCCTGTGGAACGTTTGACTGGAATCTTACTGTGGTAGTTTATTTGTAGGAAATGAAACCCACAGCTCTTCCTCAGGCCCCTCTAAAGCCTAAATAATCTTACGACGGGGACTTTGGGAAGGGAACCTGGGTAAACTCAGGAAAGGTCTGAAGGAAGG
>NC_081566.1:63124854-63167745 GCF_022355385.1 Mustela nigripes
TTAGCGGCGGTCACTCTGTGTTCCTAGCGGCGGTCACTCTGTGTTCTTAGCGGCGGTCACTCTGTGTTCTTAGCGGCGGTCACTCTGTGTTCCTAGCGGCGGTCACTCTGTGTTCTTAGCGGCGGTCACTCTGTGTTCCTAGCGGCGGTCACTCTGTGTTCCTAGCGGCGGTCACTCTGTGTTCCTAGCGGTGGTCACTCTGTGTTCCTAGCGGCGGTCACTCTGTGTTCTTAGCGGCAGGGTCCGCACAGCTTTCTGTGCTCTTCGCCACTGACAGGACTCCGAGCGGGGTCTGTGCTGCCCATCCCAGTTCCAGATTCCTGGGGGGAAGGGTCTCGCCTCCCCCTTCATCTGTGATCTGATGGCAGAATCTGATCATCTGGGTCTCACTGCCGGGCTGCTTGTTGGAGACCCAAAGTCTTACACATTCCCTGTGTCTGGGGGCACGGTTACCTGCCGCGGTTTCCCTGGATCTTGGGCTTGTGCCCTTTTCTCGTTTTCCGTGGGCCTTGCGAATGGCTGTTGGAACTTCTGCACCACCTCTTACCTTACTACTTTCCAATGCCCCCTCCCCCCGGGTATACTTTAAGGGTTGATGTTACAGCCCCTTCTCTAATTTCGTGGTTCTGTCCACTACATTTAGTCTGTATACTTTAGGCCATGACATTTCAGCAAAGTTTACATTTCTGTGATCTGTTGACATGTTTTGTGGGTACAATCATCTTGCACCCCTCGAAGATAACGGTCTTAGGTTAAATCCCTGCTCCTCCCGTTAGCTCAGTTTCCGTAGGTCTAAGTGCCGTCTCTCGTGTTTGGTGTTTGTCTCTCATTTGCTGACGATTGTTGGCTGTTTGCTCATCTTTGAATTGAGATTTTGCTATGTATTTTGCTATGTGGTTGTGGAAAGAGGTGGCAGGTGCCCCTCTGTGGAAGGAGGGAGGAAGACTGTGCACTAAGTGCTGGGACCCCGTTGATACTCTGGGAGCTGAGCGTCCTGGTCTTTCCAAAGTGTCAGACACCCAGGATACTTGCCTCGTTTCTGTTCTAGACCATCCTACGTGGTGTTTCCTGCCCTCCTGAAGGGAGGGGTGCGTGGGGTACGTGTCTGGTCACTCCTGTCAGTACTCCAGTGAATGACCCTCTGATCTGGCCTTGAGTGAAAACACGCTTGTTTTCCCAGCGTTGTGCAACAGTGGTATTTTGGCCTGTGGTTTGCTTTTACATGCAATTTTCTGCTTTTGACTGTTCCTAAGCCATGATTGAAAAACATTCTGGAACATCCGAGATGTTGCTCTTGTGGTCTTATGGTATAAGGCAGGAGAGGAAGCCTGTAAAGTCCGCTGTCCTGAAAACTGCTCGGGTGCTAGTTCTGAAAATCTAAAAACCAAGCAAAAGGGTTTAGTCACATGCTGCTTAAATTTTAATAGATCTGTCGTGAAATACCCTGAAAAACCCAAGTATTTAGAGCAAAAATAGTTCCTATCTATCTTCCTTAAAATTCCTTTTGCCACGCCCTCTTTACCCAGCATTTGTCTCTGCGTTCCAAAGTGTGCACCTGTGTGCGTGTGTGCACCCGCGGGAAACCCTCGTCTGTGACTTCCCATGTCACTACATATACATCTTCTTTTCAAAGATTCTATATTCCATAAAATAAGCAAATTATAACTTTATTCTTCCTGTATTCATAGGCAATTTTCACTTATGTACAGTTTAACAGACGTCCAATGAACATCCAAAATTCCAACCCCACTACTTGCTGTGTAATTGTGAACACATTGATCTTTTTTTTTTTTTTTTTTTTTTTTCCTTTTAAGCATCTGAAGGATAAAGCTACCGAATCAGATCTTTAGAGGAATAGAGTTTACATAAAGAAGTGCTCCGCCAAGTGGCACATAGAATGTTCAGCATTGGAGAATTTACTAACAGTTAGGAACTGTTCGGTGGTAGTGAATTAGGATTCCGTAGTCCCTCTAGGGGGGTGGTGGGAGCGAGAACAACGGTCCCGGCTCACAGCCTTGTGAGTTGTGGTACGTTGTATGAGGAACACACACGTTGTAAATCACAGCCTTGTGAGTCATGGTACGTTGTATGAGGAACACACACGTTGTAAATCGTAAGAGCTGTGAAGAAGTATCCTAGTCCAGTTGAGGTTGGGATTATGTGGTTTGAGAAAGCCGTCCCTGAGGAAACGGCATGTAAGAGGATTCCTGTAGGATGGTGGGGAAATGTGCTGGGAAGGAGTCAGGGGTTCCTTCCAGGCAGGTGATCTGGGACTGTGGAGAGGTGGCCACGGGCTGAGTGGTGTTCTCTCTAAATCTGTTGTCTTAGAATGTGACTCTCTGGAGATGGGGCCTTGCGGGGGGCCGTGGGCAGGGTGGGGGGAAACGTGCTGCTATGGTGGGCCTAGCCCAGTGGTGTTCCAGTAGGAGATGACGGCTCGGATGCATACAGGGAAGACCCCATGAAGACACAGGGCAAACCAGCCGTCCTCAAACCAAGGGCCGCAGCCTCCAAAGGAACCATCCTGACCGCCCTCTTGACCTCGGACTTCTAGCTTCCAGACCTGCAAGGAAGCCATTTCTGTGGTTAAGCGGCCTAGCTGGGGTCCTTGTTATGCGAGTCCTCGCCAGCTCCTGCAGAGGTCAGAGTCCTCACCCAGCTCTTGTCCCACATTTGAGGAAACTCCTTCCATTTCCTTCTTTCTCTCCTGGATCTGCCACCTGAAGTAGTCCTTTTACTTTGGTGGTCGTAGCCATTTTTGGGGTGGCTGATGGAGATCTCATCTGAACTTGAAGGTTCTTTGTTTTCTCTTTCAGGTTTATCTTTTTCCTTCATACCTGAGGGTGCTCAGATTATTGCTCCCACATTCAGCATTGTGCTACCAGCACCCGCCAGCTGGCATGTTCGATGCTTTTAGGCCAGCCATTTCCCCTATGCTGCTGCTACCAGCTTCTCTTGTGGCCCTCGAGTTCCCTACCTAAGACTTCGCAGGGTCCATTAGCTGGAGTGGACGGGTGGGACTCCGAGCAGCCCTTCTCAACCTTCCCTCTCCTTCCCAGCTTCCAAGGCTTGTCAGTCTTGGTGTTCAGGGTGGCTTGAATTTCATCCAGCAGATGTGCTCTGGGTCCATTTGGTTGCTATTACAATAGCAAATATTCTCAAACATCTATGTTCATACATCTTCATCTAGGACGTATATGTATCACAAACACCTAGAAGCAGAGTTGCTAGATTACGGGCAATATGACTTAACATTTTATTAGATGTTGCTTAATTGCCATCTATAAAAGTGGTAAAAAATGGACATTCCTGCCAAATGGGCATATAAGTACTACTTCTCTCCCACTTCCCATGTTTCTCATCTGATACTTTCAAACTTGCCAAGGTTTTGCCAATGTGATGGATAAAATGTCCCATCTAACTAGTTCCTATTTCACAGCTCCCCTATTTCCAGCAAAGCTGAGCATCTTTCCTTAAGTTTACTGGTCACTTATATTTCTAATATGTGTAACCTTTTCAAATTCTTTGCCCATTTTCCACTCCTTCTTCTCAATTTCTAACTCTTTCTCCATATATATGTAAAAGATTTATATATATAATATATAACATATAATATATGTAATATATAATTAATATCTAATATATAACATATAAATATATATTTATATATGTATATGTTAAAGATTTTTATCTATCTGAGATACAGAGGAGCAGAGGGAGAGACACAGGGTCCACACACAGGGCAGAGACTGATGAGGGGCTGATCCCAGGACTCTGAGACCATGTCCCAAGTTGAAACCAAGAGATGCTACCCAGGCATCCCAAGACTTTTCTGTATAAAAGCAATATTTGTTGTGTTGGTATAAAGTATTTTTTCCAAGTATATCAGTTTTAAAGCTATGGAGTTTTTAACTGTACAGAAAATTCAGATTCACAGATACACCTGATAAAGAACTAAACTCTATGTCTGAAACTGATACATGCTGGCAAATTGAATTTAAGGAAAATTGATTCTTCATAGCATATAATCTTTGTAGGTTCTTTGTTTTAAGACTCAGATTGTATTTTTATATTTTTTAAAGCTTAACTCCTTTTGGATTCAGTTTTATGTATGTATGTGAAGGGGATCTAACCTTTTTACTTTCATGGATACAAAATTGTTTTAATACTTCTACCTGTGGGGGCACCTGGGTGGCTCAGTGGGTTAGAGCCTCTGCCTTCAGCTCAGGTCATGATCTCAGGGTCCTGGGATTGAGTCCTGCATCGGGCTCTCTGCTCAGCGGGGAGCCTGCTTCCTCCTCTGTCTCTGCCTGCCTGTCTGCCTACTTTTGATCTCGCTCTGTCAAATAAATGAATATATAAATCTTTAAAAAAAACTACTTCTACCTGTGGACCTGTGGGTGGATCGGTTTCCGGGGCTTCCAGCTACTGCTGAACGTTTACAATGAGAATAAACTTGCTGTGGCTTCATCACTTGATCTTTACCAAGCTGATTCCCTATTTTGTCTTTCCCACATTTGATTGTGGTTCTTGTGCATTTACTTTTCCAGGTGAATTTTAGAACTAGGATTTTTTTTTAAAGTATTACAAGCTATTGAACATTTGACTGGAATTTAACTATACTAGTTACTTTATTTGTGAGAAATAAAATACACAGCTTTTCTTCCAGCCCCCTCTAACGGCTAAATCTTACCGTGGGAACTTCGGGAAAGGAAACTCGAGCAAGCAGAAAAGTTAAGGATTGAAAGGAGGAAGGTTAGCGGCAAGGACTTTCTTTTCTTGGCAGCAGAGTCCGTGCACCCGCTCCGTGGACCTTTGCCACTGACGTGACTCACACCTGTGCTTCCCACTCCCAGTTCCAGATTCCTGGGGAGAATGGTCTCGTCCCTGCTTGCGTTCTGTCTGCCCATCATCTGATCATATAGGTCTCACTGCTGGGGCTGCTTGTTGGGGACCTAAAGTCCTCTGCGTTACCTGTGTCTTGGGGCACTGTCACCTGTTACGGTTTCCCTGGATCTTGGGATTGTGCCATTGTTTCTCATTTGCTGTGATCCCATATCCAGGTTCTGTAGTCTGAACCAAATGACGGTGTAAATGCCTCCACATTGGATATACTGTGGTGAATGAGTAGAGAAGCAGCTGGGAAAGAGGCCCTTTTTAGAAAGTGGGGGAAAAAGGGGGAACTATTTTCAAATGGTCAAAGTAGAAGGAAGTCACGATTGTGTTTTGGGCCACAGACTTTCTTGAGTGTGGATGTCTCCCTTGGGCAGTTAGTTCCATGTTCTCCTGGTCTTAAGGCGTCGCCTGTGATTCTTCACCCCCCACCCCCCTACCTCCCCCATCTTCCCCACCACCGCCACCCCCCGCCACCCCCCGCCACCCCCCGCCACCCCCTGCCACCACTGGATTGACTTCTATTCCTGCGGTGTCTAAGTCACTGGTGTTCTTCAGGATTTGGGTTGTCCTCTCCCAATCTCTAACATTGGGCATAGGACAAGGACTTTTCTGTCCACACCTGCTGTTATGGCAGCTTAAGACAAATGTCACCAGTTGGAATGTGTTCTTTGGGGTTGAGTGTTCAGTGGAGCCCCGTTTGGTTCCCCGACTTCTGCAGGACGGACTGGGGGAGAGGAAGAGGGGAACGTGGTCCCAGGAACTTCAGTCTTCACCTCCTCTAAAATGTTCGGCTCCAGCATCCTACAGAGTTGATGACATCAGCCTGTTTCCTTCTCAGATTCTTAGTAGCTTGAAGATTCCAAAGTGACCCAGTGGCTGAATTAGGCCAGTCATTTTGTTTTCCAGCTTTACTGAGGTAATGGACTTTACTGGACTTTCCTAGTATAAGCCGCCTTCAGGACTACAACTTCCAGGATACGCAATTACTTACCCTTCTTTTTCCTTAGTCTCGATTGTCTCATTTACTTTTGAGCTATTAGGGTGCCCCTCCCCACCACACGTGGTTTTAAATCCTTTTTGGAATTAGTCAAGGTAAGTATGCATGCGTAGAGGTACCTCTGTCCCCTCCGTAACTTGGTTGTCTGATGTGACTGCGTGCAGCTGCGAGTGGTCACTTGCTCACGGTAGGAGCTTAAAGACCTTCTGTATGAGCAGCTCAGCCTGTAGGAGCTGTTACAGCAGCTGAGGGTCCCGTTGTCGAGTACACCAGCATTTCCCACCTCGTGGCTCCCAAATGTCCAGGGCTCACAGATCTAGGCCAAGGAGGTTTGTGTTAAAGATAGTAATGTATTTGGTTAAGTATCAAAATACATATCCTTTTCTAGTTTTCCGCTGGGAACTAGAACAGTTTTGGCACCGTGTATGTGTGTGTAGTGAGTGAGCACAGTCTGTGGCTAATAGCAATCAGTGTGCTCAGAAACCCTGCTTCGTGGTTCTGATTACAATATCCTTTTAAATAACCTGCAGCTATGAATTCATTCACATAACAGGCTATCTAAAAAATATAAGAATTATACTGAAGCTTGATATTGAAATATAAGTTAATGATAACTCAGCAAATTCACCTCCGCATGATCTTACCAAATCTGTAAGCGGCTTTCAGCTAATTAAAACTCTTCTGTAGCACATGAAGCATTCTCTGTATTAAAAGAGAAATTTGTCATGATTAAATCCAAGCTGATGTTTACAGAGGGCTACATTCCGGCTCCAAATCAAACCTGCTCTACCACATTGTAACACTTGTAATGCAGGCAGGTAGTTCTCTGTACCTAAAGCAAATTAAATAGCATGTCGCTTAAACAGGAAAATGGTTTTTTATATTACAAATTAAAGCTAATATAAAAATGGATCTTAAATGTCATATTTAATATTTTAAAACTTCTCATTTTTGTGTAAAACGTAATAATCTTAAGGAGCCCCAGGAGATCATATATCCTCGTGAGAGCCTTCCATCAAACAACACTTAGGTTTGGTGGATTCCTTCCAGGGGCATTGGATACATGTGTCCCTCGGTCCGAGGCATTAAGTAGGATGCCATAACTGTGCCTAGGGTGTGTCTACCAAATAGGGCACCTGTAGTTCTATGATTAGGGAAACCAACCTAAATCCCTAATGTTTGTTCCCTGAAAGCCAGTTGCTACCCTGTCCCTGATAGAGGACCCTGTCCATTTCCACTTGAGAGCTGTGTGTTTGGCATTAAGGAACCGAGTTAGACTTGGTGAGTGTAGTCCCTCCTTTGAGCCTGTACCTATCCTGTCTTGGTCTTTATGGGCTTATTAGTCCCTTTAGGAAGAGCTGGGCTGTTCAGAGATGGAGAGTGACTGACAGAGTTCTCCTGACTCTGCTTAAGAATCCTCTACAGGGGGGCCTGGGTGGTTCAGTCAGTTAAGCGTCTGCCTGTGGCTCAGGTCATGATCCTGAGGTCCTGGGATCAAGTTCCACATTGGGGGTCCCCGCTCAGTGGGGAGTCTGCTTCTCCCCTTCCCCCCACACTTGCTGGCTTGCTCTCTCTCTGATAAATAAAACCATTAAAAAAAATCTCTTCTGCAGTTGGGAGCATCTATGACGACATTAATGTGGCACAGATAATTTTCTAGGCTCTTTCTGAATGGTCCCTCTGAAATCCTTTTTTAAAATTATTTTTATTAACATATAATGTATTATTTGCCCCAGGGGTACAGGTCTGTGAATCATTAGGCTTATGCATTTCATAGCACTCACCATAGCACATACCCTCCCCAGTGTCCATAACCCCACCACTCTATTCCTGTGCCCCTGCCCCCCCGCCCCGGCCAGCAATCTTCTTTGTTTTGTGACATTGAGAGTCTCTTATGGTTTGACTCCCTCCCGATCCCATCTTGTTTCATTTTTTCCTTTCCTACTCCCCCACAATCCCCCACGCCTCTTAAATTTCTCATATCAGAGAGATCATATGATAATTGTCTTTCTCTGATTGACTTATGAAATGCTCCTTTTTGTGAAATTTACCACATTGGCTTTACTAAAACACATAAGGTACTTGCTACTTATTTCAGGGATCAATCCTCATGATCTTGGCGATGTAGTGGGCTACACATATCCTGAGGGATGAGGAGACGGTTAAGTCCCAGTAGGTCAGATGGTAGCGGATGGGGGGTGTCGTATGAAGGGAAAACTGGAGCTTTCAGGCAGGAACAAATGACAAATTGCTTGTTCTCTGGGTATTAAAACCGAAAAGATTTACTGGCCATTTGTAATCTCTGGGTATATAGATTAGCAGTCACAACTAGGGATTACATTAAAAAGAATACTCCACCAGCAACCCCCTCCCCTTAATTGGATATAATTAACAAAATGGAATGTGTTTAAAGCTTGTAATGTGATTTGATATATACATTGTGGATGGATCAGCACAGTCGGGTCCATTAATACCTCCATCCCCTCACATGGTCACCTTTATCTGTGAGAATGCTAAGATCTACATTCTCAGCAAATTTCAAGTATGCGATACAGCATTTTTAGCCATAGTAATCATGCTGTACATTATGTCCCTGGACTTATAACTGAAGGTTTATACCCTTTGGTCTACATCTTCCCATTTCCCCTAGCCTCTAGGCTCTGGTAACCACCATTCTGTGTTGGGGTTTGATGCACCCCGCCCCTGCCGCGGGCCAAAGATTCCATATTTCAGTGAGATTATACAGTGTTTCTTTCTGTCTGGCTTAAATGTAGCCTAATGTCCTCCAGTTTCATCCATGTTACTAATGGCTGGATTTCCTTGTTTCTCACGGCTGAACGATATTCCAACATGGGAACTTGCCACATCTTCATTCATCTATTGATGGACACTTAGGTTGTGTCTGTATCTTAGCTATTGTGAATAATGCAGCAAAGAAAGTGGGAATGCAGAAATCTGAGATACTGATCTGTTTCTTTTGGACACGTACGCAGAAGTGGGATTGCTGGTTCGTATGACCCCTGTGTATTTGACCGGGGGAAACTCTGTACTGTTTGAGTAGCTGTACTAATTTGTAGTCGCACCAAAAGTGCACAAGGTTTCCCTTCATATCCTTGCCTACCTGTGCCTTTTTGATAAAAGCCTTCCTAACAAGTGTGAGATATTTCTGTGCTGTTGACTTCTCTTTGCCTGATCAGTGATGTTGAACACCTTTACATGGACTCGGTGGTGGTGCATGTATCTCCTGTGGAAGAATATTCAAGCTCTTTGTGCCTTTTTTAACCCCCAAAGATTTTGAGAGTAGAAGGGGAGGAAGAAACGGGCTTCCCACTGAGCAGGGAACCTCCTGTGGGGCTGGATCCCAGGACCCTGAGATCCTGAGCTGAGCCAAAACCATGAGTCAGATGCTTAACTGACTGAGGCACCCAGGTGTCCCACTTTTCTGCCTTTTTTTTTTTTTAAAGATTATTTATTTATTTGACAGAGAGAGAGAGAGAGAGAGAGATCACAAGTAGGCAGAGAGGCAGGTGGGGGCGGGGTGGGAGCAGCCTCCCTGCTGAGCAGAGAGCCAGACGCGGGGCTCAATCCCAGGACCCTGGGATCACGACCTGAGCCAAAGGCAGAAGCTTAACCCACTGAGCCACCTGAGCACCCCTTTGCTGCTTTTTTAATTGGATTTTTTGTTATTAGAAGTTCCTTATATGTTAGACACTAACCCCTTATCAGATACATAGCTTGCACCTATTTTCTCTCATTAGGGATGTTGTCTTTGGTTTTATGGTTTCCTTTGTGTAGAAGGTTTAGTTTGACGTAATCCTGGTTGTTTTTGCTTTTGACTATGTCTCTGTTGTCCTATCCAAAGAAATCCTTACCATGGCCAATGCCAAAGAGCTTTCCCCTTTACTTCCAGGAGCATCACGGTTTCAGATCTCTTTTGTTTTTAATCCATTTCTAGTTACTTCTGAGAGTTCCACCAGCATTCTTTAAAACCCATCAGTCTTGGTAGTCCTACCAGCCATTTGAGTAGAAACTACCAGGAATCAACATATTTACATATTTGAAATTTTAGTGGTGATACTAATATCTTCAACTTGACCTGGAAAGCAGTTTTGCTTTTGACGATTAGAGCAGGCAGGGTAGGATCCACTGGCTTTTTGGGGGGACTTTGCTACCGTGAAAGCATGGGTCCTTGTCCCTTTGCTTCCTGCCAGGCTCTCGGGAGCTGTGGCTCTCCATGTCCTGACACTCCGTGTACTGCTTAGGGTCTGTCTGCTCCTCATTCATCCTAGAATTCGAGGTATGCAATGATGTAAACGAGGTGTTCCAGACAGACTTCTGAGCACCTCATGGAGGGAAAAAAGTGAACTGTAAGGACTTTGGAAACAGACCCAAGCCTGTGTGTACTCCAAGTGGCTCTGTGCTACAGGAGATCTGAACAAATCCTCGGTACATACATTTTTATGCCTGCCAAGAAACTACCTATTGGCGTCCTCTTGTGTATCTAAGCAAGTTTTAAGACCTCCCTTGGCTTCCTCTTCACCCACTTTTAACTAATTTAAGTTCTGCATTTATCTTAAATTTCTACTTCTTAGTGGAATCCTTCATTGAATTAATAGTTCACTGCTACATTGTATAAACCTGCCTATCGGTTCCCTAGCTTTCTTTTACAATTGCTTCTCTACTCTCTAAACCTCTTAAACTATGAAATATACATTCAGAAAGATGCACAAAACCTGAATTATGGCTTACTCAAGTGAAAACCATTACCCAGATCAACAAATAGGCAGATTTTTTGAGGTGCTAGAAATTGTGTCCTCTGACCATCACAATATTGTTCCTTCCTTGTAAGGAAGAAAAAAATAGTATTGATTTGTAGGGTAATTATTTGCTTTCCTGTAGTCTTACTATTTCTGTGCTTAGTCTGGCCTGATTTTTGAAGTTTTATGAAAAACTGATGTATTCTGTATCTGGCCTATTCTGTTCAAAATCCTGTCTCCAGTGTTCATCCTTTTCACATGTGGTGGAAAGCTCTAACTCCTACACATTCCACAGCTTATTAATTAGAGTTTTCATAGACGAGTCACTTCTGGGTTGGGAACCCTCTGAACAGTGCTGGGAACACTTACCCAGATTTCCTAGTCCACAGGCATGTTCTGATGGCAGTTCTCCGAATTCAACGTGATGTCCTACAACTAAACTTGATCTTCACGACATGGAGCACTAGTGCGGATGCCACAGGTGAAAGACAAGTCTTCATAAGACCACCCTCACTTCAGGGGCCAGCTGCACATCTCCGGGACGACTTCCCCCTTTCCCAGCCCGCTAGAACTGTCAAAATGCTTTGTTTCTACAAGGACTAGAGCAGATTTCGGTGTGGTTCTGATGCTAATGGCCTGGAGGTAGCCGCCTCTGATCCCACAGGGGCTCAGTCCTTCAGGAAACCGGCCCCACTCCAAATGCCAGTTGCCAGTCATGGGGCTATTTGCATTTCTGACTAGCTGTAAGTCTGGGAGTTTCACAACCCTCTGATCACTTCTAGAAGGCCCTCAGACCTCCCTAAAAACACCACACTAATCAGTTGTAGTTTAAAGAATACAGATTGGAAACAGGCTGGAGACTTGGATGGGGCTGGGCATGCAGAGCTTCCGTGCCTTCCTGTGGAATCTGGGTCCATCACTTTTCTGTGTTTACTAACCAGAAAGCTCCGCTGTGCCTGTCTGCAGAGTTTTTCTTGGGATTTCACTACATACGTATAATTAAACCAACTCCATCACCAGAGCATTTCTACCCTACAGGTCAAGAGGCTGAAAATTCCAGCTCCCTACGGTTCTTCTGGTGACCATCCCCCATCTAGAAGCTACCTAGGGCTCTGCTAGGAGTTCCCTCATTAGCATAACAAAGATACTCTTAATGCTCAGGAAATTCAAGGATTTTTGAGAGTTTGTGTCTAGAAGTAAGGACAGAGACAATATTTTTTATACAGCAGGCGAAGTTTCCAGTGGCAGACACCTGTGGGGACTGCTGGGTGGTCGTGAACGCTCGTCTTCAAATCTGCTGGTCAGTGACCTTACAGGGCGGTGGGGATTTGCACTCGTACTGGTAAAAGGTTTCTGAGCCCTCAGGTTTTCCATATCTGTGCTGACACTTGACATCATCGGGGGTTTTTGTATTTGTCCATTTGGTAGGTAGAGGGTGGCCTCTCACATTTTGCTTATTACTAACCCTCGTTTTTGAGTTTTCACTGAGTGTAGAACTTGAGGGTGGCAGGGGCGCCTGGGTGGCTCAGTCGGTTAAGCTTCTCCCTTTGGCTCAGGTCATGATCTCAGGGTCCTGGGTTCCAGCCCCAGTTAGTTGAGCTCCCTGCTTAACTAAGAATCTGCTGCTGCCTCTGCCCAACCCACCATGTGTGCACGTGTGCTCTTTCTCTCTCTCTCCCTCTCTCAACAACAACAAAACCCCAAAACTTTAGGAGGGCAATTGCTACTAAATCATCACTCAGTTCCATTGCTTTTAAAGGCTTCCTTTACAAGTATTGGGAAGGTTTTTTTTTTTTTTTTTTTTTTTTTTTTTTGTGGGAAGGGATCTGCTCCTAAGGGGTTTTTTTTTTGTTTGTTTGTTTTATTTTGTTTTGTTTTTCTTTTGTCATTTGTTTTCTATAGGTACCCACACCTAGGTGTGCTGTTGTTTCTTTCAGAGGGATTTTGTCTTGATTGGTTTCTCTTTGGTTCTGGAAAGTTCCTGGGGAGCTTGGCTGGTTCAGTTGGTAGAGCACGTGACTCCTGATCTCTGAATTGTAAGTTTGAGCCTCATGTTGGGTGTAGAGATTACTTTAAAAAACTAAAGTCCTTAAAAAACAAAACAGACAAAAAACCCAAGTCCTTAGCCATTGTCTTTTTGTACGTTGTGTGCTCTGTTGCTTCTCCCCATACCTGGTTACGTGTAGGTTACATAGCCTCACCATATTTCTCATGTTTTCTGTTCTTAATCCCTCTGCTGCATCCTTGTTATCTTGGTTTATAGACTTGTCTGTTTCTTAGACATCCATTGTATTCATTTTAATTTCAGTTCTAAAATTTCTATTGGGTTCTTTTTCAAATATTTGAAATTTCAAGTGTAACTTGTGAATCTCAATTTCTTGCTCTCAGAGCACTTGTTTTCATGTTTCTTATGTAAGTCATCAGCAAGCATAGTAATCGCATAACCCGTGTTAACGTGAGGTTGTGGAGGTATCTCTCTGATTATTTCTGGTTCTTATGAAGTCTTTTTCTCCATGTGCCTTACTGGACTGTTCTCACTGTAAATAGGTTCTGGGAATGAGTCATCTGTAGAATGAATCTCTTCCTCCAGAGACTTGGGTGCTTGCCAGGTGCCGCCGGGGGTGGAGAGATAGACTGCTGATTTAGGGTCCTCCTCATCCATGTTCAGGGCTTGAGGGTCCTGGGCTGCAGTGAAGCAAGCCTACAGGGCATGACCATGAGCGTTGGTGGACTTTCTGACTCACTCTTACCCTGGGTGTCCGCCGTCAGGTCTTCATTGTGGAGGGGGGTTTCTGTCCGGTCCTCTCTCTTGTGCAGGCCCTTAATGTTGGTTCTGTCCCTCTTGCCCTTGGAGACAACCAAAAACTTCAAATTGGCTAGAATTGCCAAACACCCCTGGGGCCCAAGCAGATTCCATGCTTCCATATCTATGGTCAGACTCTGTGCTCCCACATCTATGGGCCGACTCCGTGCTCCCACATCTACAGGCAGACGCTGTGCTCCCATATCTATGGGTAGACTCCGTGCTCCTGTTATCTATAAGCAGACTCTGTGCTCCCATATCTACTTGGGTTTTCATTTTATTTTCAGTTTGGCTTTGTATTTATCTTGGCGCTGTTTTTATTTTTCTTTAGATAAAAAAAAAAAAAAAAGAACTTTAAAAAAAAATCTTATCATTTTCATCTACTGAATTTTCCCTACCATTATTAGAAACTAGAAATAGATTCTTGAATCCCTTTTTTTTGCTGAAAAACCCAGAATGTTTTTTTTCTTCTAGAGTACCTGAGCAGAGATGTTCTACATGTTTGCATGCTCAGGAGTTTTCATTTTGTCCTTACATCTAATCGTTTCAACCCGAGATACTCTATCCAACTGAACTAGTTTTCCTTACCTGCTGTGGGGCTGGCAGGGTTTTCTGCCTCAAGTTCCCCCTAAAGTGCCTTTCCCTAAGGTTCTCCCCTAAATGGGTGGTCTTAACTTTGGTTGGGGAGAGAGCAGGGAGAAGACACAGGAGGATGCACACTACTGACCAAAATAAGGATGTCTTTCCAGGGGTGTAGAAAATCTTGCAATCCTGGGAATCGCTAGTTGTGCATTTGAGACAACTTTTTAATAGTTTGGATTTGGTGTTATTCTACCTGCTTTTCTTACTCCAAAGACCTGAGGTCTGTGCTGATAGCTCACTTGGTCGGAGGGCAGATTTCAGGGTTTCATTCTCGTGTGGGTGAATGCTGAAGCACTTTGCAGCCGTGCAAGGTTAGGGGACATCATTACTGCGGAGCTGCTGTATGGGAAGTTCTTTGGTTTGTTTATCTGGCTGCCTTTGATTTAACTGTACTATGTAGAATCAGATTTCCTTGCCTGGTTCTTGGCCTTTAAGGTAGTGAAAGCTAAGGTTGGGTTTTAACACCAGATCCATATATTTGTAAATAAATAGAAATAGAGGCAAATGCTTTGGGAAGTGAAGAGGTAGGATTAAAAGTCTACGTATAAAGCTGGGACCCTTGGCTGACTTACTACCAAAACAAGGAAATGACCATGAGATACTCCAGGTGGGGAAGAATGCACCCCTTAAAACAGACACCCCAGGCCTGCACCCTAGTAATCTGCTGCCTGAGTTTACACAATCCATATGATCTTATACCTCCCAAAGAGAACTAGTGACACTAGAAAATATTTCTTCCTAGGACATTTTGGTGTCTTGGAAGTCGTCTCCCCGCCCCGCCCCTGAAATTCTCTGGGTGCTGAGCCAGTGCATTTGAAATCATTCAAAAGCTTTTCAGTTTGAAGTTGGTAGCGGAATGTTGACGTTTCTCTTGGAAATGCCGTAAAAGCAGAGAAGGGAAAGAGAATCAAAATATAAATTATATATTTGGAAAGTTAGGAAACGTTAAAAACATCAGGTTCCTAAGTAAGTGGAATGGCTTCTAAAAGCCAAGCAAATCAGGCAGGGCATACACAGAAGGAAGCAGTGGGGAGCTTGTCTGCAGAGGACACCTCGGAAAGTGAAGCGTGCACATTGAGGTGAAATTCTTCCTTTTGAATAATGGTCAATAGAGCCTAGGACTGGTAGGGTGAGCTTGTGTCCTAAAGCGTTTGTTTTCCTGGGCCCAGTTTCCCCCCAGAACTAAAGAAAGTGGGGATGAATGAGAAACTCTGTAGCAAGTCCTATGTGGAGACCACTGGTCTCGGTGGTCCGTGGGTGCGGGGGACACTCACGGAGGACCCTGCAGCAGCGTGTCTCTATTGATTTGGGGTCATTGCTATGGCCCCCAAACCAAGGACTGGAAAGAAGTCCGGGTGGCCTGGAACACGGCCCAGGTTCAGGAGGAAGCCCCGCAGATGAGTGGGGGGAAGAGGATCCCTCACAGGTTCTGTCCCACAATACAACAGGAAAATGAGTAGGTTAAACCCAGTGGAATATAAAGAACAGATCCCAGCAAAGCACGTGACTGGAGGAACTGAACATTCCCAAGTTTAAAATACAGAGAAATTATTTCTATCACTGCAACACAGAAGGTAGGAGAGCTCCAGGAAGAGAGAAACCCTAAGCATGAGGAACAGAAATGAAGTACGAGGGAGCAGTACCGTCACCCCGTTAGCTACAGTAACATTTACAGGAGAGCAGGGAAGACAGAGTTGACGACGCTGGTGAAGACTTAGCAAGGAGTACCAAGTGCAGAAACAAGGAAGCTTAATTGAAAAAGCATCTTCTCACTCTCCTTAATTGTTTTATCTAGAATTCAAAAGGAGTTCCCCAAATCCATTTAAGTGCGTTCTCCGAAGAAGGAGTCCTAGGCCTTGGAACGCGTGCGAGGATAAATCGCTTATGACAAATGGGGCCAACAGTACAGTTTTCTCCCAAGGCTCCTACAATAAGGCAGCGGAGTAGTGCCTTCCACGCTTAAACTCTGATCCACAAATTTGCCTCCATACAAACTATTACAAAGGCGACCATATTTTTGTCTTGGGCTTTTGTGTCATGACAAGTTAAAAAACCGGTTTTCCTGAGTCCTTCAAAAATCTGTTGGGTGAACTTGAACCGACGAAGATGACAAGCCATGTAGCAGACAGAAGCGCAACGAGAACTGTACACTGAGAGTTTGACTGACAAGGGACCCGGGGGTTATAAATGTTCCGTGATCTAACAATAGAACGGCATACGCTACACTAGCACCGTGGGAGGCAGACTGGTTCCACCGATGTCCTTTTTCGTCGCTGGAGACTAAAAGATGTAATATAAAATACCCAATGAGGTAGGTGTAAGTGCATTCAAGAAAATAAATGCAAGAAGCTGAAGTCAGGTAGTAGAGAAGGAAATTCCAGGGGTGAAGAGGAAATTAGATCATTTCTCATAACTTTTCTTGGATTATCTAATAGTGAAGGGACTATATAAAGGAACAGTTATAAAGAGAACCACCAGAACAAAAATGCCGGCGTTCCAAATGCTATGAAACACATCCCGAACCAGACCTGACGACAGGTACAGGGAAGCCACGGACTGTAACCTAGAATGCTTGCTTCAGCAGCAACTCTGCTTCATCATGCAGAAGAAACACTCTGGGTACGTCGGATATAAATAGGTCAAACATATTCAAAAGAAAAGTGTCCGATTAAATCACAAGACAAGACTCCATTCTAAAAGTGACTCAAAGCGTGAAAATGCAAGTAAGGACAGTTATATTAGGCAAATTCAAACAGAATATCCAATATGGTTGAATTCAAAGCCAAAAGCATCGAACAAGAACAAAAATGTCCTTCCTGATACTCGAGGATGTGGATTAGAATGGCCAGTCATGTATGAGAAATTGTAGAAAACAGATACTACTGGACTTTAAGTATTTTAGTTAATGATCAAGTGGACAAAAGGGGGTACAGGCAGGCCTTCCAGATCAGTAGGAAAACGGACACACAGACCTACTTCATAGCCTGAAAACAATGCATTTTTCATTCAAGTTCCCATGGGATAGTCAGAAAATCTGACTATACATTAATCCATAAACACATTCTGAAAAACAAACATTTTCTAACAAGTCATTTAAAGACAAGAAAACCAAGGAAATCAGATCCCTCCCCACGAAACTGAGTCTCTTAAAAGCTGCTCCATCTACATTAGATAACTCAGAACAAAATCCAAGTCTAAATTGCAGAATACCTAGAAAATACCAATTTTAGAACTCTAGTATGATTTGTGGAATACCAAGGCCTCAGGGAAGTATAAATCTCAATTTATAATGAACGAGAACAAATGTGTTAATCTTCAGTTAAAAACAAAACAAAACAAAACAAAAAAAAAACAACTCACGGGAACCAGAATGGAGGAGTTAAAAATGCAGGAATGATTTGGGACACAGGAGAATGAGAAGACTACAGTAAATGGAAGCAGTCCCTTTGGGGGGTTGAGGGGGGAAGACAAACCAGCCAGGATTCTAGTGGAGAGACCTAGTGGCTTCCCTGACTGGGAGGCCTGCCTGGGCAAGTCCAGAGTCCCGGGGCTGGGCCCATGGGAAGGGTGGCCTTGGGCCCTGGGGGAGCCCAAGCTGCTGTGAGAACAGAATGTCTCCCGGGAAGCCTCTTTTCTGCTCTGGAGGCCTTTCAGCTGATGAACCCTGCTCCCTCAGGTTATGTGGGAAAGTCTTCCTTAAAGCACATGGATTGCAGACTTCAGTCCACAGCTGGGAGGTACCTTCAGGGCAGTGTTTGATTCAATAATGGGAAACTGTTGTTGACCATCCCCTAATCTGCCCAGACAAGCAGGTGTCTTCTCAGAAGAGGTGACGGTTAGAGTTCTCTTCATCTGAGGTTATTTCCTCGAATGTTTCCGTACCTCATGGAACTACATAACTTCTAGGAATCTAGAAGTTATGAAACTGATTCCAGAAAAAGTAGAAGCTCCCAAGAACTTTTCTTCAGGAATTACTCCTTGAAACCCTGTCATGAGAGAACAAAGGATTTGATTGCCTGTTCAGTTTTTTTGGAGCTCCGCCGTCCATGAGCACTTTCTGTGATGGAAACGCCTGATGGCGCCGCCCAGTGTGGCCACAGCACTGAGTGCAGCTGGTTCTTGGGGATGGATTTTAATTTTATTCAGTTTTAATTAAGTAGCCACATGTTGTCATTGGCTACTCTATTGGACAAGGCAGAGCTGGAGCAGAAAAAAGAAGGAAGGCTTCCAAAATTCTTTTATGACCTAATCATAGAATTGATACATGTAATAAAGACTGAACATCATAAAACCTGTAGATCAATTTCATTTACAAAACTGGTGCAGACACCCTAAATAAGCCAAAAAATTAGTAGCATTTTAGAATCGTAATCTGTGAAGACCATGTGGGGTTGATTGCAGCCATTTGCAAGTGGTTCAGAAAGTGTGAACTTGATTTATATTAAATGAGTGGAGGGGCACCTGAGTGGCTCAGTGGGTTAAGCCTCTGCCTTCGGCTCAGGTCATGATCTCAGGGTCCTGGGGTCGAGCCCCACATTGGGCTCTCTGCTCAGCAGGGAGCCTGCTTCCCCTCTCTCTCTGCCTGCCTCTCTGCCTACTTGTGATCTCTCTCACTCTGAATAAATAAAATCTTAAATAAAAATGAGTAGAAAAGGCACGCTTAGAAGATGTCTACAATCATGAACTTTTGACCAAGATTCTAGCCAATGTGTGAGAGAATATGAATTTGCTCCTTTGGAAAATCCCAAAGAATTATTCAAACAAGAGCACTTAGAAACATGGTTGCCCATAATAAGACCTGTAAAGAGCACAATAGCTTTCGTATATATAGACTAGAACCAGATAGGACATGATGGCCGAGAATCTAGCATAGCAACAACAGGTAATCTTGTAAGAGTCTAAAAACAAACAAACAAACACACACAAAAACGCAAGATCTCGTTGAAGTAAACTATCTCCTGAAGGACAAAAGGAGACATGAGCAAGTGGGGAGAGAGGTAATGTTCTCTTGGATAGGGTTCTACAAGTTAAGCTGTAAGTTTAGTGTCCCTTTAAGTCCCCGATAGGACTTTACTTCTCCTAAGGCAAACCGATCCTGAAGCTCATAGAGAGTGATTAAAATAAGAATAGCTAGGAAAACTTATGATGTTTGAACATAAAATTACACAAGTTAAAGTAGCTTTATACTAGCACATACTTAGGCCATTGATGAGGTCTACATATGGACGCAGGTGCGTATCATGATGTAAGCTCTCAGAGGCCTCAAAACTACAAAAGGAAAAGTATCCATACATCTTCAGTCTCTGGTATTGAGCCATCCAGAAAAAATAAATTACATTATACATATGTAACATACTAGACCAAATGGATTAAAGTTTTCAGTGGGGAGAACGCAACCAAAAACAAACCATAAATGACTAGAAAAATCAAGGGAGTCTTTAAAAATTCCGGTTAGGAGAAGGCCTAGCTAAACACATTACAGACAGTTATAAAAATTCAACTATTAAAGGTTCTTCAACAAAAGCAAAGACAAAAGACAAATTACACAGCAGTGCATAGTACTGAACTCGGTTCTTTGTGGTAAGACGCTAAGTGGCCCTTCCAGATTGTTTGGGAGCAGACCAATAACCCTCTAGATCACCCAGCACCGGCACAGACAGCTCCCAGGAAACGACTGTGAGCAGCTCCTAAGCTCATGAAAAGATGAGCACCCTCTTTTATTATTAGAAAAATGCAAATTAAAACTTCACTGAGATGCTAATTTTCATCAGTTGGGTGGACCGAGCTGAACGAGTGTGGAAACTCAGTGTGTTGGCAAACGTGTAGGGACCAGGCGCGCTTTCATTGCTGCTGGAGAGCTAATTGCTAGGCTCCGTACGGCTGCTGGGCTGTGTTTTACCAGATTTTGTGACTGCAGTTTCGGGGCCATGGTCGGACAAGAGACCAGATTTCAGGACCTGGAGGGAGTCGGGTTCGGCTCTCTGCCAAATTGGTCCTCTGCCGGCGGTGTGTTGGGACAGTCCTGTTCGGTGGTGTGTAGGGTGCACACCCCATGACGGTCGACCGATGTTGCCTGCTAGGACTTGTGCCCGAGGCTTTCAGTTCTTTAGTTCCCAGGAAAGCCCTGATTCACGTGGTAAATACTTTGTGAAATCCTGGAAGCTCTTCCCATCTGTACCTGTGCACCTCGCTCTTGCTTTGGTGTAACTAGTCCTGACCTACGTGATGTAGACCAGGCTTGCTCTCATCCTCCTGTGTTGACTCGCTGTCTTACCTCTGGTCTGGTGAACCGGGGCACTGGCATAACACCCTCGTTCTGGTCCTGCCCTTCTACTAGCTCAGCTTCTTGTCTCTCCCACGTCTCTGGAGGTGAAACCATGCAGTGACAACTACAGATTGCCAGCTCAGGCCTAGAGCTAGAGATGCAGCACTGAGTGGGGGAGAAATTTTGCTGTTTGGTGAGGGGAGGGGGGTGGGGGGAAGGGGAAGGATAAGTACTGCCCAGGGAGTGCTGAGCCCCACTTGTTGGCAGGAGACTTTCATTTAGGGCTGAAAGGTGAGCACTGTGACCCAAGCATGCACCCCTCCCCCCCGCCCCCGAGGAAAGTGCATGTGCAGTGAAGTGAGGCAGGTGTACCAGCAGGTCTGCAAGGTCTCCCCACATCAGGGAGGAGCTGTGACCAGGGAGGCGATCCTGGGTTCCTTGCCCAGCGTGGTCGTCTGTGGATGGTAGCTCCACTGCGTGGGAAGAGCTCTGGGACAGGAAGTTCTCCCCCAGTTCTGATTACAGACAGTCCCAAAGTCATGCAAGGGTTTGACTTATTTCGGAACTTCTGAAATTAGGTAGAGCTGGGAGGGGCCAGTTCTAGAGTTCTAGCACAGCAGGTTAGAGGGGACTATCTCTGTCAAAAGAGGCCTGCTCAGGGGAGCAGGACTCCTCCTAACTTTATAATTAGGTGGGTCTTATTTACGCATAGGGTGGTGAATGTTAGTTGACGTGAAGTGGGGAAAAGGAAGGGGTTCGTTGCTGAGGGCGTGTGTCCCACAGGAGTTGGTATACCCATCCAAAGCACAGTTCCCCTCTACATCTGACGAGCAAGTGACAGAAGGGCCACTGTCGCCTCGGGGACACAGGCAACGGGAATGGGTACTTCCCCTGCTGTTCCACATGGCATGCTTGCTAGCACACACTTTATCCTGGATCCCTCCCGCGACACGTTTTCTCTACTCCAGCCTTGGCTCCAGGGTGTTAAGAAGGGAATTAACAGATACTCCAAAATACTACAATTGTCCATTGTCCGGCTTTCATCATGTTATTCGACATGGTTAATATTAAGTCCCTGACACATGTCCATCCCTGTGTCTGGCGCTTTCCGTACAGTGAGGTCACATACACACACAGCTGATAAGTGTACATCCATTATGCGAACACACTTGTGTAATCGCCACTTAGATCAAGAGCGAATGGGACCCTGGGAGCATTCTCCGTGCTTCCTCCTGGTGACTAAACTCTTCTCTCTGAAAGACATCACTGCCCCAAGCTCCAACACCAGAGGCTGGTGATGCCGGTTTTTGAACTTTATGTGAAATGGAATCAAGCATTTCCATTGTGCCTGGCTCTGCTCCTCAGTCGCATTTGCGGGATTCCTCCTCACTGTTCCAAATACCAGTGGTTTGTTCATTCTTGCAGCGTTTAACTGTGTGAATGGAGCAGCACTTATCCTTTGTACTAAAGTGCATGGGGAAAGTTTCTACTACTTGGCTGTTATGAGTCTTGTTTTCTTGAACATTATTGTGCGTATTTTCTGGTGAAAACATGTATGTATTTTGGGCATATGCCAAAAATGAAATTGCTAGGTCCTAGGGCATAGAGTGTTGGTGGCTGTCTACCATCTTGCCTTTTTATTAGCAGTACATGAGTATTCTAGGGGTCCTACCTTACCAACACTGGCATCGTCTGCTTTTTAAATTTTAACCATTTGGCAGGTGTCTAGTGATATTGGGTTTCTGTGCCCCCCAAATTCACGTGTTAAGAACTTAACCTCCAAGGTGATGGTAAGGAAGAGAGGTCTCAGGGAGGTGCTTAGGTTATGGGGGCAGAGCCCTCATGAAGGGGACCTCTGCTCTTAAAACAGAGACCCCAGAGAGCTCCTTGGCCTCTTCCAGCATGCAAGTCTGATCTGGAAGAGGACCCTTGCCTGACTGTGTTGGCCCCTCAGTCTTGGACGTCCAGTCTCTAGAACTGTGAGAAATCCTAGAAGCCCCCAGTCTGTGTATGTTGTTTCAAGCTGCCCAGAAGATGAAGACGTTGTGATTTTCAGTTTGATTTCCCTGATCGCTAATAAGGTTGAAATATTTTCACTTGTTTATTTGTAATTTGGATAGTCTCTTTTGTGAAATGTCCACTCAAGCCTCCTGCTCATCTTTTTTTCTGATTTCTTTGACTTTTTAAAAAAGGTCTTTTTAAAATTCAAGAGAGCACAAGGGGTGGGGGCGGGGCAAGAGGAGAAGGAGACTCCCTATGGAGCAGGGAACCTGATAGGAAACTCAATCCCAGGACCCCTGGGATAATGACCTGAGCTGGAGGTAGCTGCCCAACCAACTGAGCCACCCAGTGCCCCTCTTTGACATTTTCTTAAAGGAGTTCTTTATGTATATTGGATCTAAAACTTTTACCACCTCTTCCCAAATTAACGGTTCCATGAAATACCATAAAATTTCCAATAGTTTATTTTGTGTCAATTGAAAACTCTAAAATTTACATGGAAATACAAAAGACCATGAATAGCTAAGAACATTTTAAAGAAGAAAGTTGGAGGGTTACTTGATTTCAAAATACTTTAATGTGAAAGTGATTAAGACCTTGTGGTTTTGGCACACAGACCAATGAAAACGTAGGCCAGAAACAGACTCACACTTGGACACTTGATTTATGAAAATATGGCATTTGAAAAACAGTGGGAAAGATTTTTTTTCCCCTAACAATCCTCGATTAATTGAATATGTAACTGGAAAAAATTAAACTCTGATCCCGGCCTCACACCGTACTCCAAGATAAAATTGAGGGAAATTATAGGTGTAAACTTGTAAGAGGAAATGATTAAAGCTTCTAAAAGATCATGTAGGCACATCTTTATGACCTTGGGAGGGAAAGGGTTCCTTCGGTGGGCTACCCAAAACACTAACCATTAAGGGCAAGACTGGTGAATCCAACTACATTAACATAATGTCTTTATATGAAGGACACTGTTGGAGTGAGAAGGCAGCACTTGCACAGGGGGAGAACTTATTTGCTGGGGGTGGTTGCCAGACTGTCGGGTGGCTTTGGTCACGGGGAGGTCGGAGGGCAGAAGGAAGGGACAGAAGTAAGGATAGCTCTCTCCTTCCTCTCCTTTTACCCCTTCCAACCCCCATTGTGGGTAGTTTCTCCAGCAGGAGCTGTATCTCCTCCATGGTCCCCACTCTAATTCCAGCTTTTACTGGTTGGTGCCAACCCTGGGTTTTGTGAGCTCTTGCGCTATTAGGCCCCACTAGTGCCCGAACGGCCATCCTTTCAGCACCCCGATTTCAGCCCCACCAAGCTGGACAGTTTCAACTCCCCTCAAGCACGACTACATCTCTCACCTCCTGTCCTGGGGTTCCCGTTACGCTTATAGAGATTTCAAAAAGCTTGCTTGGCAAGCATGTACAGTTAGGAAACATAGGAAATCAGCCTCCTGAAGATGACTTTAGTTAGGTAAAGGAGACACGTTAACCGATGAACAAATACTTCTCCCAGTCAATCCTTGGGTGGAAAGATCTGAGTGTCCTGCCTATTCCTCAGGAGATCCTGGGGTGGCACTGGGCTTCCACTGCCCACAGCAGCGACCTTAACAATGTACCTTAGGCTGCATTCCTCCCCCTCCCACTTATTTTAACACGTCTAGCTTTTTGGAATCCTCCCCTAAATTATACTTAATACTTGAACAACGTGACTTTCAAATGCATGGGCCCATTCATATATAGATTTTTAAAAATACTGTAAATGGATTTTTCTCATGGACATTAGCTTTATTGGAAGAACAGTATATAACACAGAACATACGAAGTATATGTTAAGCAACTGTTATTGGTAAGGCTTTTGGTCAAATGTAGGCTATTAGTAATTAAATATCAGGGATCCAGAAGTTATACTTGGACTTTTGACTGCAGGGGTTAGGGTGCCCCAAACCTTTCATTGTTTGAGTTGGTTGTATTTGGCCATAAGCACTAGTCTTGGGCTCTAAACTTCTGTAGGAGACAGTGAACCCAAGTCAAGACATTGCTTCTCTTAGTCAGTCCAGTGTAGGGCTGTACCAGGTTTCTGATGTTATTAATCCCTGGCCTGTTGCATTGTATCCTGTTGGAATTCCTGCATTAACTTCATTCCTTTGGTCTTCCATATGTAAAGTGCACTCTGCTTTCCTAGTTAGTCTGACTGGTAAGCCATTCTGGTTTAGAGACCTCTCTGTTAGCTCACCTTGTAGCTTTTCCAAGTTCTGGCCCTATTCCCACCTCCTAGTCTTGAGTCTAAGTGGGCTCCTGTCCATTTCTCTTCAATCTCACTCATCTTAGACATCTACCATTTATGTGTCCTAAGAACAGGAAAGCATAACATGGCAAGGTAGGTAGTTTGGTGAACTTTGGACTCCCAGCTGTCAGGCTTCAAGTCTTGACTGTGTTGAGTGATGGTGGCACCGTCTTATCCTCTCCCTGTTTCAAGTTCCTCATGTGTGAGGTGAGAATGAGGCAAACATTCATTTGGTTTAAATGAGTTAATTCATTTAAGACAATCCTGATAGGTAAAAAGCATTAAATAAATGTTTTCTTTTTTTTTTAAAGATTTTATTTATTTATTTGACAGACAGCGATCACAAGTAGGCAGAGAGGCAGGCAGAGAGAGAGGAGGAAGCAGGCTCCCTGCTGAGCAGAGAGCCCGATGCGGGGCTTGATCCCAGGACCCCAAGATCGTGACCTGAGATGAAGGCAGAGGCTTTAACCCACTGAGCCACCCAGGGGCCCCTTAAATAAATGTTTTCATCGCGACTTCAGAAATCTATACTTGTTTTGTTGTCTATGCTGATTCATCAAGGATATTTCCTTAACACTTTGATAATTCTTTTTTTTTTTTAAATTTTTTATTTTTTATAAACATATATTTTTATCCCCAGGGGTACAGGTCTGTGAATCACCAGGTTTACACACTTCACAGCACTCACCAAAGCACATACCCTCCCCAATGTCCATAATCCCAGCCCCTTCTCCCAAACCCCCTCCCCCCAGCAACCCTAAGTTTGTTTTGTGAGATTAAGAGTCACTTATGGTTTGTCTCCCTCCCAATCCCATCTTGTTTCATTTATTCTTCTCCTACCCACCTAAGCCCCCATGTTGCATCACCACTATTCATTCACCTAGGAATGCTTGCTGAGTGAGTGTCTGTTCTATATTAGCAGCTGTGGATCTCCTTGTGTCTTGCAGCTTAGTATTTCAGAAACCAAATTCTCCATCTGTTTCTACCAGCGACTCTCCTGTGCCCCAAGAGAAGCTTTTACGTCTAACATTTTCTTGAGAGTATCATTTCCATTTTCCTAGTCTTACGTAAAGTATTATGATGTCTACAGTGTCTCGTATCTGTGAAAATACTTTTTAAAACAATGCTAAGCTATAGACACCCTGAGGAAAGGCTTAGTGTCTTGATGGTAGCTCCCTAGCCTCTAACTCGATGTTAAATTTCTAGTCAATGACCAAGAAACGTTTGTTGGAGTTACTTTATGTTAACTCTGAACTATAGCAAAGTTTGCTACTGGGTTTCCATATGGAAAAACCCCAAAGAGATGGGTCACTGATTCTGTGCTCAACATCTTGACCCAGAAGTTCACACCGCACGTAAGTGGCTGAGACAGAACGTCCCTGGGTTTGGAAAACGCAGAGTTCCTTTTCCCTCATTCCTGTCCTTCATTATCCCAGCTTGGGATTGTTCCTTTGCGTTGCATCGACTCCAATTCGGCTACACCGTCTTTACCCTGGACTCTTCCATCCCTGGTGGGGCCTCTGGCTGCTTTCCGCTCTCTCGTCTGCTATTGGTAAGGAGCCCGGTCAGCAGGAGGGCAGCTGGTCTGAGCATCAGGCAGCTGGAATGGAGTGCGCTACTAACATCGGGCTTCTAGACTCTGACCCTTCCGGGCCAGCGCCCCTCTCTGGAGGAGAAAATCAGGATCGAGTTGCTGGCTCTGAATGATCCTTCGAGCTGGTGACCTTCTGGGGACACCCTGTGCTCCCGCCCCTGCCTCTTTCTCATGGCCCTGCTAGCTCAGCCCCAGCTGGGAGGCTGCTTCGTATCGTCCCAGTTCCCTCTCTGCCAGCAGACCAGGCTCCTGCCGGGTGTGCGGGCGCGGGGGCTCCTTCCCTCTGGGTCTTGCGAAGGCTCTGAAGAGGGAGGCACATGGGACACGTGGGGTCACCGTTGGAACTAGGCTTCAGTTTCGTCCTTTGCTGCCTTCCGTGTGTCCCTTTGTTTCCAGGGGCAGAGGGCATTATGTGCCCATGTTTCTCTTCACTAGAACTCCCGCCGTGGTGCACCCTCCAGAACGGGAGGGCCAGCCTTCAGAAGAAATAGAGCCAATCCTATCACAGTTTCGCATGTCCTTCGCATGTCCGTGCTCTCTGTCTTCTCCGTAGTTGGTTGAGGAGACTTGGGAGGGAACTTGTGTCTTTAGGGTTTTCAGGCTTATGGCCCTCGGTTAACCCCATCCTGCCGTCCTCCTGACCTGCACCATCATCGGGAGCCACACTCTGAACGCTGGACTCTTCTGTCTCCGAGGTCTAGAGGTACCTCTGTACAAGGATGCCGTCAGGGAACTTTCTACGGGAGAGTCTCAGAGATCAGAGACAGTGTGGTGGTACAAATGTAAAATACCACAAGACAGACAACTCCATCGGAATGAGAGACTGTGGAAATACTGTCAGAACCAGGACGGCAAGTGGCGTGTGCATGGCCCGTGCCTTTACCCAGCGGGTGGGGGAGGCAGGCGGCTGACGGTGGGAGATATCGATACACAAACTCAGTGCCTGGAGGGTGTCTTGTCTTGTAAGGAAACAAATTCGAATAGGGGAATCTAAGATAATTCTCTGTAAATAAGATTTTTGTGTAAATGACTGCAGTAGAACTAACCCGTGGCTATTTCTCCTGAGGTCTTTGGAAACAAGTAAATTCTAGGGAACCAGTAATGGATTAAGTAATCTCTTAAGTAATTTATGATAATTGGACATAAACAAAAAAAGTGCACAATTGGAAAGAAAAGCCCCACGGCTTGCCTGCACGACAGCCACGGCTCTCAGGGAAGAACAGGCAAGCATGTGTTCTTCTGTGGTGGGGGGCGACTGTGCTGTTCCAGGTACCAGAGCCGCAGCCTCTGATACAGCCTGGGGCCGAGGGTACGGCCCAGCTTGGCCGGCGCAGGGGGTGTGCTCACGCAGGGATGTGCGTCCCCGGGTTAGTGCTCAGCCCTCCCTCCTTGTTCAGGTCTTACGTTTTCCTTCGAGAGTGTTGGTCTGAAGGACGGAGGTTCCCAGGGAGGTCGGGAACTCCGTGAAAAGCTACGCAGGATTTGTTTGCCTGTCTTCGCTGTTATTCAGCTTCCCCTAATTTGGTAAGCTTTCTCTCGGAGCCTGTGATTTGGTGACAGGGCTCCGGTCCCTCTTACCAGCCCGAGACACCATGCACCGTACTCGGCTTCCCCTTGTTCCCCAGTACGGCACCCCTCTGCGTGCTGCATTGTGTCCCCCCGACCCCACGTCTTCCTTCAGGAGGCCCTGCCTTCTCTCTCCATCTGGTCTTCCTGTTAGGTGGGCTCTACCTCCAGTCCCTTGGCATCCTAGACAGGACTCTATTGGGACACTTCCTAACATCTCTGCACTTGCTTGAGTGACCCACTGGCTTGTAAGGCTCTTGGAGCAGGGCTTTGTATCCCCAAACCTCAGGAAACGGTGGCTGATCTGTTCATGAATGAATTCCTTTTCTCTGATCTCCCTTTCTGTTCCAGTGACCTGGTTTGTCTGTTCCAGGCATTGGAACGGGGCCCTGCTGTGCCCTTGCCAGCTAGTGCCCATGTGACACCGAAGCCTGAGTGCCGAACTCTGGTCCGTGCCATCTGCCCGTGGAATGATGCGTGTCCTTGTCTCTCAGGATGTGATCTGGTTCCTTCATCATGTCAGTCATGAATTAAGACCAAAAAGTGCTCCACAGTTAACACTTCTGTTTTGTTCCCTTTCTCCCCCCTTCAAGTCAGCTAACCCTGGTTCTGTCCTCAGCAGGTGCCCTCACTGCTAACCTGGTCCTCATGGTGGGGGGGGGGTGTCATGGGTCATTTCCAAAGTAGAGCTTATTAAGGACAGCCGAGGTTCTAACGAGCGAGTGTTCCCAGGTTCTTGTTCAGAATTCAGCAGCAGAACACAAACGTGCGTGCAGAGCTGGCTTCACGGGCGTGTGCCCTGGGCAGGTGCGCCGGCCTGGCTGTGGAAGCTCCGAGCTTGGCTTAAAGCGGGTTGGGTGTTGCCTTGGATTTCTGGTAGCTTCTGCACAAGGGACTCTGCGTTTTCATTTTGTACCAGCACTTGGTTATAGCGCTGAGCTGGCCGTGTGTGTTTGAGGGTAACGTCTAAATATCCATTTTGAAGAAACAAGCACTCCCTGACTTGCTTCAAAAACCTACCGTGAAGAGGTTTTAAAAGTTAATTGCTAATATTAGTGAGGATATGAGGAAAAGAGTGCTCTTATTTGTTACTGGGGTAATGTAATTTTTCTAGAGGGAAATGTAATTTTATATACATTTAAACCTTTAAAAAGTTCGCTTCGTCTTGAAATTCAAAATCTTAATACAGTATCTTCCATATCTTTACCCTTAAGGCTACTTTTCTGGGTTTGACTTAAATTTTCAAATTTTTATTCTTAAGGTAATACACACCCATGGTTTAACAATCACGCAACACTAAACAGCTTGTAATGAAAACGTTTCGTCCCTTCCTTCTCAGACCTAATTCCCAGAGCAATTCATTCAGCAATGTCTTCTGGTATTTACTTTTCGATCTCTCTACTATTTCTTGATTTATCAAATTGAAGAAATCTATTATCTCTCTGTTACGGTGCAGTTAATTTAAACCTTACACCTTCCCACAGTCATGCTTGCCTCACTCCTGTCCTGCCTGCCCATCTTTTTGGGCGTACGCTTAGACTTCTTGTTGGCTCGGTGTACACAGTTTTCAGGATCCTGGAATTATTCAGTAGCTTCCCACCAAGCTCTAGGTTTAGATGTTCCGGGTTGCTTTATTCTTGCACAGGCACGGGGCTAGCACATTGTTTATTTACAACAGCATCGATAGTAATAAAGATTAATGCCGAACTCAATGTCCCGTTCCAGGCGACGTACTAAATGAGTATAGAGTGTCCGCCGCAGTTAAAAGCCGTGAGCTGGATCTTGTCCCTGGTCAGCAGGTGCAGGGGGATCGGAGTTTCTATGTGAGCGAAGACTGGAAGGTCACTTGACGCAAACCCTCTGTGTGGGCCGTGTGCATTTTTCATTCTTGGGGTGTCTGGGGGCAGCTCCGTGCTCCAGCAACGCTGCCCCCTCTGTGTGCTCTCTACGCCAGCCTGGCCATCGCTTCCTGAACCGTGGTTCTTCTCTTGAGTCCCTCTTTTATTCTGGATCCCAGGCTCCCTCTTATTCAGGATCCCAGTCTTTGGACCGCTACACTTTTCCCCCTTCCTTTCCCGCCTCCCTCACTTCCAGCCTTTTATTCGATGGGGAAGAACTCTGGTAGCCTCTTCAAACAGAGCCCAAGTCCCTAACAAAAGACACGTTTTCATTCTTCATAGGTCAGTCCTATTACAGAAAATAGAGGACAGATATTCAAATGTGTATATACAGTCCCATTTTGTACTGTCATATTTGTTCAACTTTTTTTCCTTCTCCATACCGTTTCTCTTCCCTGTGGGAAGGAGGCTTGGGAAGGTAGGGTTCTAGATCCAGGATCAAGGAGGGCAACCTTAACCATCAGCCAGTGGCAGCGCAGTCTCCACGATGAAGGCTTTTCACAGGACGTTTGAAAAGAACTGAAGATCATACTGTCCCCGGTCGGAGGCCTCCTGTCGAAAACTTAATGCTTCAGCTACAGAGGGACTTTCCTGTGATGCCTGTGGATTAAATCGAGAAGTCACTTGCTTCCTGTTACGAATGTTAATTAACCATATGAGAGGCTCCCGAACTACACACTTAAGTCTTTAGAGAGCCCCTGTGGGAGCAGCCTGAGAGCCTGAGGGCCTGAGGGCGAGAAGTCCTGTGCCCCTGGGAGGGGCTGGGGGAGACACTTTGATCTGGGGGGCAGGTCTGGGGATGGCATCAGGCCCTGTACCTCTGTGGAGGCTTGGTTCCCCATCCACTGGCTCTCGGCGCTGAGCTGGTGTTTCCTGGAGATAAAGGGGTTGGAGGAATGTTCCCAGGTGTCTCAAGGTGTCCTAAGGGGGATGGTATTAGGTTGGGGGAGAGGGAGAGGTGCCGTGAAGGGAATGTGAAGCCTCGTTCCAGGGGATCGCCCTGCTGGTCACACAGAAGCCTGAGCAGGGGATCGCCCTGCTGGTCACACAGAAGCCTGAGCAGGGACGCCTCTTCCAGGGGATCGCCCTGCTGATCACACAGAAGCCTGAGCAGGAACGCCTCTGAAGAGTCAGAAGTCAGGTTTCTCTTCTCTGCTCCCTTTTCCTTACAGACCGGGTCAGGGGTGTCTTTTCTTGCCCGAGTGAGAGCAAGCCGTTCTCCCCTCTGGGGGCCAAGCTTTGTCTGTAGCTAGTCGAGAGCCTGGCCTCATTCAGAGCCTGTCCCCATTCTTTGTGGCCAAGGCCAACCTCCACACATTTGTTCTCCTTCAACAAAGGCTTGTTGAGCTCCTGTAAAATGGCAGGTACTGTCCCCTGCACACCTGAATAATACGATTTTGAAAATGTGTCCAAAGGTCCCACTTCTGAAGGTTGCAGAAAATCCTGCTAGCAGGTGGATGCCACTGAGCCCTAAACAATTCTGCAGAACCCGATGTATGTGTAATCAGTTTATTGATGACTTTTAACACAGTCGGATGGGGATAAACAGTTTGATTTTCTTTTTTCTGTTTCAACCAGTCTCTGTAGAATTTTTATTTCCTGACTTTTTATGTTATTTCTGACAGTCTATACTGTTTCCTCCTCTTTCAATTACTGAAAGTTGAGATCCCCTCTCCTAACTCTGCCGGCCCTGTCCACGGGTGGACTTGTGGTTTGGAAGATCCAAAGATCAGTCGGGTCTGTGGTTGGTCCTTGTGACTGGCCTCTCCCTCCAGCTGTCCGTGATGGGGACAGAGCGCTAGAAAGGCAGGCTGGATTTCTGCAGCTCCCTCCTCGGCTTCAGCAGCCTTGGGAGCTGTGGTTGCAGGTCTGGCTCTGAAATTTGTCCCCTGCTGGAAGGCTTCACTCTTCGAGGCACTGAGGTGGGGAAGGGGAGAGAGACCAGGGGCTGTTAACTTGACTGACAGCCTTCCTGGCAGTCCCCTGTAGATGTTCTGTGGTTTCCTTAGCTGCTGCGGATAGATTTTGGGGCATCATCGACCTCTAAATGTCCACTCGGGCATATGCATGTGGTCTTTGGAAGGCCCTATGAAACTGCCTAAACATGGGGATGCGGAGTCCCCGCTCTCTGAGACCCTCCTCCAGAAGACAGGGCGCCGTTGTGGGACGCCCTCGGCAGGCCACCCTCAGGTGGGGACCTATGACTTTCCCCCAGCCTAGTCCACTCAGTGGGTCCATTTGACTGCAAGAACCTCCTGTGTTTTTTTGTCTTGCCATCTGCCCTGTGTCTGAGCACCCATTTACCCTGGTGGAGAAAGAGGGATCCCCCCGCTCCTAGGTGGCGTGAGGTGGTCGAAGCCGGGACGCCTGACATTACAAGAGATTGGCTGTGGTTGGTCAGCCCCGCACAGACCGGGGGAGGACGCCACCAGCCATGCGGGGACTAGAGAGCAGGGTGACCAGAAGTGACGTAGGAGGCAGGCTGGCTTTGCAGGGACTGGGTGAGGTGACCCTTGGTTTCCGTGGGAAAATAATTGGCTCGTTTGAAGACTTTTGCAAGTTGGCGGCTAGGTGAAACTGCTTAGTTGGAGGACCAGATGGGACGTAGCTGGTCCAGCTGATGGAGACACGAACTGGGCAAGAGACCTTTCTCACTTGATGGGGGGATTCATGCTTAGGCCTTGGGGGTTCTGGAAGGTTCCAAGACGTTGGGGCAGCATGTGGAATTTTAGGCCTTAGAATGTACCCTCTGATTCCCTTTATGCTCGCCTTCTGGGTCAGACAGACCATGGACTTTGCTGTGTGAGAAAACCTCCAGTGGGGGAACGGGAGGTCAGGACGCCCTTCGTGAAGCATTGCCCCAGACAGGCGGGATTCTGGGACTCAGAACTGGAGGGTGGCGGGGGGGGGGGGGGGATCCTACAGCCCCTGGTGTGCTTTTCTGTGAGGCTGGGGGAGAAGACTGAAGGAGACAAGGCTGTGGTTCTGACTGGCGGTGGGGAGTAAGGCTGCATCTAGGGTTCCTGGGTGAGCCCCAAATATCAGTGACCATCTCTAAAATGTGTTTTCCCTTCAGATAGGGTTTTAGGTCTGGGCTAACAAGATACCCTCCTACACCTGTTCCTTGAAGGGTTGGCAGCCTCCTGGCAAGACTCCTCCAAAGGCAACTGGGCCCAGGCTGGGGAGAGGTGTCCCATGTCACCATGAGGGTTAGGGGAATATTAGCCCTTCTTTTGTTCCCCTCATACTGTGTCTCCATGGGAGTGGGACAGTTTAGAACACTGTTTCTGTGCCGAGACACCCAGGATGGAGGTACAGAGCTGCGAGCGTGGCCGCACAAGCACAGAAAGAAGGAGGTGTGCTGCCTGCCAGAGGCTTCCTTCCTGGCCGCAGCTTCACCTGGAGCCCACACTCTTCTTCCCTCCCATTCGGGTGCACCCCCAGCTTCGGGGGGAGCGTGCTCTGTGAGGAAGGCAGTGGGTGGGGGAGGGGCTGGCCGGGAGGGGGCCCCCATCTCGCATTAAGCCAGCGGTCTGTGTGGTGGGCAGAGGCCCCCGCCATCTGGCCAGACTTCTGGGAGGCTGAAGGAAGGAGGAAGAGGGTCTGAGAGGAAGGAGGGAGCTCTTTCCCCTTCTGCACAACAGCTGCTGGATCCCAGGGCCGACGTCGGTGAGGTCTGAGGCTCCTGATGTCCTCCGCTCCCTCTCCTCCACTGAGGGACAGGAGACTGCCCAGTCACTAGGAGCAGAGAATCCCTTTCCTCGCCATCGGCTGCTCCCCTGACGGCTCGTCGGACTGTCACTACCACCCTCCCATGCCCACACTTGCCACCCGTCCCCTCTGCTCCTCGGCTCTCAGCCCTGGCTGACTGTCAGCAAAAGTCCCTGTCTATATCCTTCGGGTCCCTCCAACTAGATCTGAGCCCACGCGCTCCTGAGCCCCAGGCCCACGCACGCAGGGCCTAAGCCAGGACTCCCTAAGCCAGGACTCCCTATGACCTTTTCTGACTCCATCACCCCCACATTTAACCTAGACCCGGGAAACGCCAGACCCGCTGCCCAGGATCACAAGTCTGTCCATTTCTCTCCTTCAACACTGCTTCCCTGCTGGCTCAGGCTACTGTCCCCTCTGTTGTAGTCCGGCGGTGCCTTCTCATCCATGTCCTGCTGGTCTTGGCCTCCAGTCTGGTTCTCCCTCTGCCAGTGGGGAGCTTCCTGCATTACAAGTAACTCGCCTGGTTGCTTGAAAGACCCATGAGTGCCTTCCATTGTCTCTACGATGAGTCGTCCTTAGTCCTGCTCTCCAGGTCCTGTGACTGCCTCCACCGTGGACTTCAGTCGCCTGCCGTGCCCCGAGCACCTACACCGCAGCTCTAGAAAACCGCATTTCTCAAATTTTCTCTTCCATACCTTTGCAAACCCAGCTTCCTCTGCCTGGAATGTACCTTTTATCTTCCTTTTCCAGACTCTTCCCTGACGTTTCATCCAGCTGACTCTTACCAGGCTTAAACCCCCTGGTAGCTCTTGTCAGGCTCCTGCATTGGTTAGAACCCCCCACTGTGTTCCTAACATCCCATATTTCTCCCATGATAAGATTTCTCCTTGTAGCTACTAAGTAACCCTCGGACCCCCTGCTTTTTTCTCAATGTTCTGAAGGCGAGGGGCCTGATGCCTGAAACACTGCTATTGCACGATATCTGGCATGCCGTAGACCTTTGATGAAGTTAACCTTGCTAAACTCCAGCTAGAAACGTGGGAACAATGAGCTCTTCCTCTAGATACAATCCCTGCCCCGTTTTACACACCCTGGAGGAGACACAAAGAGATTAGAACATCCAGCGAGTGGCAGAGGTGACACTAGAACACCATCGGACTCCAGATCTGTGTTCTCCACCCCTGTGCACCGCACAGTCTCGAGGACGCTCTTCACTGGGAATTCTGTTTCCACCCGCTCTTCCTAATCCACCCCAGTTTGGAGACCATGCACGAGAAAGGATTGCTGCTGTTGTCCAGCACAGTGACGGCTCAGAGAGGGGACCGCTCATAGCCCAGACCGATCCCCAAAGGGGGAAAGAACATTTCCTGCTCAGAGCAGCTCTCCCTATCCCACTTCCTCCCTTCTGCACACGGAAGGACAGGCCTGGGGACAGGAGAAGTTACTGGTCCCAAAGGAATTGAGGATAAGAGTTGGCACTATGGATGGTCTTGGTGGCAGGGGGGAGAGGCCCTGTCATACAGTAGGAGAGACCCTTTCCTTCTGGAGGAAGGCACATCCCCCAGCATGCCATCTTTGGATGTTGGGGAGGGATTCCTGGTGAGGGGTGCTGAACCTGAGAATACGGTCAGGGAAGACCTTATAGCAGATCTAGGGCATTCTGACCCAGCTTTGGATCTCTCAAAAGCTTCTGTAATAAGGCTTGCCTCTTCGATGCAGAAATCTCAAAGCCACAGGAAGAACTACAAAAGGATGACCAGACCCTGAGTGAACTCTGGTTTTCCCACCTAGAATCTCAGACGTCTGTCCAGCCAGACCTTCCACTGGATGAGCTCCTTGACTGTCACCATCCCTTTCTCAGGTGAAGGAAAAGGAAAGCACTTCCTTAGAAGGACAAATGGCATTAAGGAATGGGCAGATATGAGCGTCTGTGACACAACACTGAGGAGAAGGAGGCACGAGACTGAAGTGCCCAACCCTCCCTACCATCGCCCGAGGTAGTAAGAGGTATGTGCGGGCAGGAAACCAGAGTAACCCCCAGAAGCTCTGGGGGGAAGGGACAATTCCTTAAGAGGCCTAGTAGGAGGACAGAATCTTTTTTTAGCCCCTCTCCATTTTGGGAAGGTGACTTGAGCATCTACTCCTGACTACAGGCATTGGTTGGGTCTTCTCCTATTTTTTTTGTCTGACCCAAGAAGGGCCATGGGCTGTGCAAGAGAAGACTTTCATGGTTCTCACTCCAAACAGAGCACAGCTCTTTTGACCCACTTATTTTTCTTCATAATAGTGAACAAGAAGTTGGATCCATGGACAGACCCAGCAGCCGGAGAGATTCTGATGAGCATGGTCAGATCGGACACAAGGGCTGTGTAGCATACAGCCATGACCAGTGCTCTGGGCACCAGGCTGAATGGAAGCAAGGACTTTAGTGTAAATCAAATACAAGCTAAACTTTCAAGGACTAAACCAGTGTCTTCCAAATTTAACTTTTTTTTTTTTTTAAACACACATTTCACCTTTCCCAAAGGTTCTGAGGTAATTTTGCTATTGACTGTTCTTCCCTTGCTTGGGAGTTTTTGTCCAGTTTTATTCTCTATAGGGTATATTCTTGAAGTTACATTTTTATTTTCAAACCTGAAACTACCACATTTAATGTGATTTTAAGAAGTTCCCTCCCCCACTCTAGAAATGGGGATCTCCTTCCTTAAAAGTCGTGCCCATCCTCCCTGACCCTTCAGATATCCAGATGAAAATGCCTGGACCAAACTTTGGAATATATGGAAACAAAGATTAAGACTTCATGGGAGGGGTGATGAAGCAAGATGGACACCTACCACTGCAGAATGGGATACCATGTTAAGATTGGAAGCTGTGAAGATGTGTTGCTCAGTGGTCAATGTCTCATATAGGCAGGGTCAACAGATGAACTGTTTCTTCCCACAGCTCTGCATAGGGCATCCTTGACCTCATTGTTCCTCAGGCTGTAGACAACAGGGTTCAACAAGGGAGTGATGGTGGTGTATGTCACTGAGACCAAGGTCTTGTTCTGCAGAACCCTCAGACATGGGCTTGAGGTAAACAATGGAGACCCAGCCATAGTGGACAGTGACCACTGCGAGGTGGGAGGTCCAGATGGCAAAGGCCTTCTTCTGGCCCCAGGCAGAGGGGATCTTGAGGATGCTGGAGATGAGGAGGATGTAGAAGATGAAGACCCAGCTCCACAGGGACCAGGATCATACATGAACTGACAAAGTTGATCTCATCGATAGTGATATCCGTACAGGAGGGTTTCAGGACAGGGAGGATGTCACAGAAGAAATGCCCAGCCACTCTGTGACAGAAGAATAAGGCAAATATGGGTGTCACCTGGACGACTGCCATGGCCAGACCAATGCCAGAGGTGCCACACATCAGCTGGGCACATACCCTCCTGCTCACGACATCTGTGTACCTTGGGTTGCAGATGGCCCCATAGCGGTCACAGCCCATGGCTGTACTCAGAAGGCAGCTGCTGCTGGCTAAGGCAACAAAGAAGAAGATTTGGATGGGCTGATTCTGGGCTAGGAGACCAGATGGAATCTGTGGAACAGGGGCGAGCGTGTATGCGGTCTCCAGTCTAGCCAGCGTGCTCAGGGAGATGCACCTGGGTGCATGCAGGGGGACAGTCAGTGCAGATAAGGGTCACGAGGAGAGCATTGCCAGCCAGGCTGGATGTGTACGAGATAAGAAAAACCACAGACACGGTGATCTGATAGTCATGAAACCTGGAGAAGCCCAGAAAATCACACTCCCTCACCTCTGTGAGGTTCTTTCCCTGCAGCCTTCAGTTTCCATGTCTGAGAACAATGCAGGTGTCAACTCGGGGCAGGTTGCCTCTGATGTGGGCTCGAACAGCGATAGAGGAAGGGATACAGAGAATACCGGCACGCACACCGCCTGTCATCTCTCGAATTGGGGGCTTGCATAGGTCTTAGAGCTGGTAGACCCCCTCCCCCCGTTTCAGTTCTTGCTCTCTGCTTGATCCTTCCTTAAGTCCTGGCCCAGGAGTTCCTGTTAGGTGAGACCACCCCACGTGCCTTTTCAAAGTCTCCTCATGAATGCTGTTTTTGTAGGGCATGGATGGGAGGATTTTCTTTTAGAACAGCCCACGGGGGCCCGAGCCCGTGCTGCTCTGGCCTTCCTTGTCTCTTCCAGGGAAAGGACCAGCCACCGGAACAGGGAATTGGGGGACTGGGGAGTCAAGATTTTATGGAAATAGTCATGGATGGGTCGTTGTCACTTAGGAAAAACACGGAACACTGTACAGTTGGTAGAATTACTCTCAGGGACAGGCTCTTCAGGAACACTTGAACGGGTGTGTGGATGAGGCATCTTGGGCCCAGCGGAGATGTTCTGTCATGCTGTTGGCAGACTGCTTTGTTGTAACGACGTGCCTAGAGGAGCTTGAACTGTTGAGGGGCAAGGAAGGGGAGAGGCCGAAGTGGCGGGAGAAGAAGACTGGTAAGAGGAAAAAGAAATAGCTGAATGAAAGGACTACCTGACCTTTTTCGGCAGAGGGAACTTGAAGAATAAAGAAGGTCAACAACTTAAAATCAAATGTTATACTATGTTGTGATACCAGCCCCTCCCGATGTGCAGCCTTCAGTTCATGGAATCGGGCATAGAGAGCTCTGGGTGATGGCACAGTGTAGAGAGGCAGCCGGCAGGAGGCAGGACAGGGGAAGAAACCTTAGGGCCTCTCTGGTTCTACCTCTCCCCTGTGAGCACTCGCCATCTTTCCTACAAGTTTGGTGAGGGACCCTGGGATATAGCCACCGTCTGTCAGATGTTTAAAGAACAAGGTAACCACAGGCTTCAGAGCTGGGGCACATCACAGAAACCACCACTAGGAATCTAGGAAACACAACCTAGAAAATGTTGCAGATTTTCTGGAAAGTATGCCAGCATGGGAAATAAGGAAGCATGCATTTAAGGGAGAAATGCGTGTGCCACAAAGTAATTTAAGAGATCAACCAACTGGAAAGGTAAGGATTCCAGAGCAACCGTGCGACTCAAGGCAGATTTGTAGAAAGAAGGAGGTAGAGGGGTGATTTGAAGATAAAAGTAAATGTTTAATTCCTTGGTCTCCATGGCTGCATTTTGGGGCCAAAAAGTGACATATGACTAGAGGCAACTAGTTTGGGTAGCGACCTCAAACCTTCCTCCCTTGCTGAAGGGTCTGTTGAATGGGGCTGCTGTATGACCATGGATGGATGGATGGATGGATGTGTGGACTACACTGGACAAGACCCTTGAAAGAACAGTAATATGATTAAAATGTATGTATGTGTATATGTGAATGCAAGATGTACAAGAAAAATCCAAAGATCTACCTGACACTCTGTTGTGTTCACTGTTATATGGGGATGGAGGGAGTGAAGTTATAGGAAGCTCGGCTGACTTTTTACATGTGTTTACAGTGAGGATGGTGACCATTGTTCTAAAATGCTACAGAACATAAAAGCATGGCTCAAAAAGAGTTAGGAGAAGTCAAGGAGGAGAACTTCGATTGAGCAAGGGGCTGGTTGATGACTGGTCTGAAAGTCTGGGGGTTACAGGGAGTGAACAAGGAACTTCAGTAGCTCATGGAGGAGAACCACAGATCCCATCTGCATTTTCAGTTTCTTAGTTGAGCCTGATGCAATGAGAGATAATTAGTGGTGAAGGAGATACTGAGGGAAGATACTGAGCTGAGTTGTCAGGAGGAGGAAGAAGAAAATCCCTGGTATCCTTAAGTTATGATCTAAAAAGTAGCATTACTGTCACCCCAAACCAGCCAGATTTGTGTCATTATGCCTTGGGTAGTTATGAATTGACTGTCTTTGAGGAGATAATAAGGGTAGAGACTGGATGGTTGACTCCTGGTAACTTTATTGGCTGGTGCAGGGCTGGATTGAACTGAACAGACCATGAAAGTTTACCTTAAGACCTTCCTAAAACTTGGAAATAATGCACATGTTCTCCTATGGATGAAGACCTGTGAAAGCAGAGAACAATGGGAACATTGGAATCAGTGTTCTTTTTTTTTTAAATTTTTTAAAAATTCATTTTCAGCATAACAGTATTCATTGTTTTTGCACCACACCCAGTGCTCTATGCAATCCGTGCCCTCTCCAATACCCACCACCTGGTTACCCCAACTTCCCACCCCTTGCCCCTTCAAAACCCTCAGATTGTTTTTCAGAGTCCATAGTCTCTCATGGTTCACCTTCCCTTTCAATTTCCCACAACTCCCTTCTCCTCTCCATCTCCCCTTGTCCTCCATGCTATATGTTATGCTCCACAAATAAGTGAAACCATATGATAATTGACTCTCTCTGCTTGACTTATTTCACTCAGCATAATCTCTTCCAGTCCCGCCCATGTTGATAGAAAAGTTGGGTATTCGTCCTTTCTGATGGAGGCATAATACTCCATAGTGCATATGGACCACATCTTCCTTATCCATTCGCCCATTGAAAGGCATCTTGGTTCTTCCCACGGTTTGGTGACCGTGGCCATTGCTGCTATGAACATTGGGGTACAGATGGCCCTTCTTTTCACTACATCTGTATCTTTGGGGTAAGTACTCAGTAGTGCAATTGCAGAGTCATAGGAAAGCTCTATTTTTAATTTCTTGAGGAATCTCCACACTGTTTTCCAAAGTGGCTGCACCAACTTGCATTCCCACCAACAGTGTAAGAGGGTACCCCTTTCTCCACATCCCCTCCAACACATGTTGTTTCTGGTCTTGCTAATTTTGGCCATTCTAAGTGGTGTAAGGTGGTATCTCAATGTGGTTTTAATTTGAATCTCCCTGATGGCTAGTGATGATGAACATTTTTTCATGTGTCTGATAGCCATTTGTATGTCTTCATTGGAGAAGTCTCTGTTCATATCTTCTGCCCATTTTTTGATATGATTATATGTTTTGTGTGTGTTGAGTTTGAGAAGTTCTTTATAAATCCTGGATATCAACCCTTTGTCTGTACTGTCATTTGCAAATATCTTCTTCCATTCCATGGGTTGCCTCTTTGTTTTGTTGACTGTTTCCTTTGCTGTGCAGAAGCTTTTGATTTTGATGAAGTCCCAAAAGTTCAGGCAGTGTTCTTTGTGCATTAGTATCCACTTTGGGGGAAAGATGTGCGTAACGTTTGAGAGGGAGAAGCACCACCGCTAGGGAGAGCTACCGCTTCTGCCTCCCTGAGGTGCTCAGTGGGCAGTGGAGGGTTGTGCTCCATGGGCAGGCGTCACCTGCACATGGCCTGTCCTCCCAGGTGGCCAGACAGGCTTCCTACAGCCGCTGTCCTCTGCATATCCTGACTCTTCCTCACATTCTTCCCAACCACATTACTCTTCAGAACTTCTTTTCTATTGCCTCTTGTTACGTCTCCTGTGATGTTTGAGCATCGTACTCAGATGAAGGGCAATCGCCCACTTAGCTCACTTCTCCACTCCTCTTGGAAGGGCAACATTATTCCAGGATGATTCCTGGAGAGGAACATAAGACTCAGATGACAAATGCAGGGCTCTTGTCGCCTTTGGAGATGAGCCTGGTCCCAGAGGATGATATGGGAAGCTGGGGACATGGAAGGAGATCAACTCCTTTCACGCTCCTCGGGAGTTCCTACGCAGAAGACCTCTGGTGGCAGCAGACGCCAGGGCTCACGGTGGGAGAAGACAGGTGGTCCCAGAGAGCACCATGAAGCCAAAAGGGTGTGGAGTGGCTGGGTTGTTTCTGCCATTGCAGATTGCCTGGGATAAATGCTCAACAGTTAGAATGTGGGTCCATTAACTTTAGGAGGATTTTGACATTGGGTGGAGGAGGGTTGGCTCTTTGAGACTGCCCACCATAAGTGATGGCAGCTGGGCACTGAGAGGCAGCCCTTCTCCCACCCGAACCAAGCCCTCTTGTGACTGCATCCTAAGGGTGTTTCTGTGTAAGGGACACACCAGCAGATAATCTCGAAAGCACGGTGTAGCACAGAGAGCTTTCAAGATGATTTATACATTCCAGAAGGATAGAAACCCTGTGGGGGAATAAGAATACGGAAATGTGCTCATGCATCAAAATTTTAGTCATGAAGCCAATATTTCTACTAGAAGAAAAAGACAAATAGAGGGGAGAAAACACCAAGGGTGTACAGGAAACACCATTTGCAAAGGGAAGAAATTATGACAAAAGCCATAGGTGTTTATAAATGCCTAAATCTTTATAAGCAAAATATGTGCCTAGAAACAGAATCTATGCTTTTAAAAAACCTAAAAATGCCAGGTAGGCTGAGCCCCTGTAATGACCTTTTGTGTGTGAAGGAACTGTGAGTTAAAAAAAAAAAAAAAACAAGTTTTTTTCATGGTGGTGGTGGGTCTGTTTTTTGTTTTTTGTTTTTTTTCCACCCCTAGATTTTATCTTTTTTACTTTTCCTTTTGTTTTAAAACCAGTAGACCCAGGGAACCAACCAGGGGGGAGGCAAGAGACTGAGGATTATGGAGAAGTATTCAAATTAAATGTGACTGGTGACTCCTTTGGGAGGGCAGTCTTCTCCTACCCAAGAGCCCACCCACTTTGAGTTTGTGGGGTCTGCTTGTGTTCTTTCATGGTTTTGGAGCATACCAGGCAATCACGATTTATTTGCAAATCATTGCAATGTCAAGAAAACAGATTTCCTGTTTTGGCCAAAGGAAGAGTCTTGGTGTCTTCTAGAGCTCAGCCCTACTAGGTTCTAGGTCTGCTCTCGTAGAGGATTAGCTCACTTACGTGTCACTGGACTCTGGTGAAGGCACAGGTGATACCTTCACACTGAGCTTTTCTGGTCCTGTTGGCTGTACCTTTGGAAGAGTTGCCCCTTTATACTTGGATTTGGCAGGGACTCTCAGGAGAATTTCTGCCTAGCTTTTGTCTCTTGGGTTGGTTGCCAAGAGACTTATTGAGCATCCCATGGGTCTGTGTGGAGTCAGAATCCTGAAACGAGCTAGGGGATTTCTGCACCAATAGGTCACACAGGGAACATCGGGCCAGCTTCCGTCTTGCATGGACGGGCTGGAGAACAGCTTGACTCAGATGAAGATGTGCTCCGTGTCCCATGGTGCTGTCTTCTGTCCCTTTGAATCCGTGTTAGTATATCATCCTTGTTAGTGTTAGTGAAAATGCCCTTCTGTAACAGTGGGGTGTGGTGCCCATCTGCATCTATGGGAGGAGCTTCACCTTTCTTGTGGTAGCAGACCTACCTGGCTCTGGTTAAGTAAGGATCAGGCTTAGTGGCAGGGACTGAATATAGAGCACGGACAGTCCTTTTCATTTCTAGGAGTATACCAGAACATTAAGGCAGAGGATTTAAAGTTGGGGTAATCCTCCCCCCATCCCACCCTTGCTATCAGGGATCCCCTGTACTGCACGAGACCACCTGCTGAGCAGGTTTTTTTTTTTTTTTTTTTTTTTTTTTTTTTTTTTTTTTTT